>NW_006263987.1:225771-260585 GCF_000469605.1 Apis dorsata
AAGGGGAAAAAGAGACGGAATCGGTGGCGGTGGTCGATAATGGTTGCGTTTCGGTGGAGCGGAGGAGATCGGTCGGCCGATGGATCAACACGTTGGAGCACGGCGCGTTGTCACTGCACGAGCACAACTACGGCGTAGCGGCGACGGTGGGAGCGCAACAACACTAGCGTGGAACGCGTAGCACTCGACGATATACAACCGCTGGTTGTGAGAGTCGCGGAGGCTCGGAGGCGCGCGAGTCAGCCCTACTAGTGTTCGCTCCTCGCTTACCTGGCCGCTGCCCTGCTGCCGTTCCTTGCCTAGGCCGTACCCCCACCCCTCTCCTCCAACCCCTCCACTCCTTCCGTACACGAGCCTGCCCCTCCATTCCTCCTACTATCTCTCTCTCTCTTACTACCCCCTCCTAAATATCTCTTTCCCACTCTTTCTCTCTTTTTCTCTTTCTCTCTCTCTCTCTCTCTCTCTCCCTTCCACCACCTTTTCCTCTCTCTCCTCTCCTTTTCATCCCCTGCCCCTCTCATCCCCGCTTTTTGCCTCCCCATCGACCCTTTCGTTTACGGGTTTCGTTTACCCTTGCAACCCTACCGATATCCATCCATCTCTCTCTCTCCCTCTCCATCCATCCATCCTTTCTTTCTCGCGCGTAGCGTGCCGCGCTGCGTTCGCTGCTAACGAAACGCGCGCAAAATGTGTCTACGACGTTTCACGATGGGTTGGTAAAGTCGACTCGAGCGTGATTTCAAAAAATGGGGGACGGACCCTTTTTCGACAGGTACGCTTCGATGATATCGTTCGTCTCGCTTTCTCCTTCGCGTTTTCATCTATTGCTGAAAAAAGAGAGAGAGAGAGAGAGAGAGAGAGAAACGATAATCGATACTCGTGATCATACATTTTTATCGATAAACGTACATTTCCTTCGATAAATCAACGTCGAAGAAATTCACCGTTTTGTTTATACGTTTTCCAATATGCGTTTTCCTTTAATACGTTTCTTTTCCAAGATAATCTATCGTTCGTTTCGAAAATTTTACAAACTCGATCGACTATATAATTTTATCGCTCGTTGTTTCTTTCTCTTTTCTTCTTTTCTTTTCTTTTCTTTTTTTTCTTTCTTTCGATTTCATTGCAACGCGAACGATTTAAAAATTGTTTTTAAATTCTATTGATTTAAAAGTGAAAATCGTGAACAACGAAAACGGTATCGTGGTATAGTCGCGTTCGATATTCCATCGATTCTTTTCTTATTTTTTTTCCTTTTCTTTTTCTCCATACTCGTCGCTTATTATTATTATTTTTATTTCGCAGCGACCGAATGACGGCCACGCGATATAAATTACACACATCTACAGGCCGTCTTCTCGTTGAATCGAGCATACACCGAGGATGACGCGCCGTTGCGTCGTTGTTACGCAATCCGAACCAAGGTGATCCAAGTTTGTTTTCCCAAGACAGTGTCAACGCCACGGTTATTATTTTAAATGTATCTCGATACGACGATGTCGATGGCGTGTGACCGCCGAACCGGGCCAAACTTCGATCGTTTCGAGAAGAATTTGAAAGATCGGAAAAAAGGAGGGAAAAAAGTTTCGTAGCCGAGATCGAGCAACGGCCCCGTCCCAACCGACGCAGCCAGACGATTAATTATCGATCGACGAGCGACGGAATGTCCCGCGAGAACGGAAAGCCGCGCTTCTGCTTTCCACGCGTCGGCGTCCAGTGGTGGAGAATTACATTGCGCGTGCAAGCATTTCGCATAGGTGCGCTCGCGGCAGAATGTCAGAGCGAGTGCTGCGCGCCACGCAAAAAATTTCCAATTTTTCTAAGCCTCGCGGTGTTGCAGTTTGCTTATGATGCGAGAAATCCGATACCCCGATAACAGACAACAAAACGATACAACAAACGGGTTTAAATCGCTTTTTAAATAATCGTTTCGTACGACTTTTTTTTCTTCTTCCTTCTTTTTAAATAATAGAATCAAACCGGCTAACGGTTTACCAACGATATGCCGAATTTTTTAAAAGATAATTAACGACCCGCCCGTGGAAGCCAATATTTGCCCCGAGCATCGTTAATTAATTTCTGCCGGTATCTCGGAACTGTTTGGAAAAGGATCGGTCGGTAAAAATTCATGGAAAAAGAGCCGAGCCAAGATTCGTTCGGCTCTTATTAGAGTTCCGGCTAGTTGTCGCCAAAATTCGTATCCCGAATGGTCTAATTTTCCGTTCACGGAAAAGGGAAGAGCTGTTGTGCGAGAAAGAGAGTGAGAGAGAGAGTTTGGCACCTCGCAGGGCCGTACCATATTGACACAGTTCTCCCGACACGTTCCCCCGGAGTCTATGTAAATCTCTGGTCGAGACCCCTGTTCCCTGTAAACGAGGGGGAAGGCCGGTTACGCAAAGCCTTAAACGGTTGATCGGCCGTACTAAGTAAAAAATTAAATGAAGCGCGTTTGTTATTTCGAAATAAGTTGGGCAAACGTTTCGCTACGCTCCTGAAGATCGGCACGTTTGATCGCCGCGAGACACGATCCTTTATCTTGGCTATCTCGGCCCGTTGGTGTCGTGCTACCTAACGACGCGCAACACCGTTTTCGACTCGCCCCGGAAGGAACCGAACAAAAACTCCAGAGACCAAGGGCTTGCCCCGGAATAAGGGTAAATTGGGGTGCGCGCTTAATTACCCAAGGTGACAAATGCCAGCGCCGTAGGGCTCGAAATACCTGCCTCCAATACCTGAAACCTACTACCACGCGCTTAAATCATCGAACGATACGACGCCGCAACCTTTGTTACCTCGCTTATCAATTGGAACAAGCGGAACGTCTCCCGGTCCCTCTTAACGCCGTTCTTCATTTTCCCTTTTGACGAGGAAACGCCATTACGAAGAAACGCTGCGAAAAAATTAAACGGCCGTGTTTCCTCAAATTCGTATTTATTTCTTATCTGCTCTTTTCCTGGAACGATCAGAAATTTTCTTCCCTCGACCATGATAGATTTAAATTTTTATACGATGTATACGATTTAAAAATATTGTCTCTGAGCGAGACTGCCTCGTCGAGTGCTGCATTATTGCGATATTATGGTTAAATTACGAATAAAAACAAAGATTAAACGCGTCTTCTTTCGATCTTTAAACGATCCTTGTACGATGCAATTCGTTTTTTCGATGAAATTTTTTCAAAATGGCTTCCTCGTTATCGCGAGGTATTACCAATATGTAAATAAAATTTTCGATATTTCGGTGTCGCTGATAACTTTTAATCTGATGCAGAAACGCTATCTCCCTCGATCGAATCGATCGATCGTTTCAATCGCGATTTAACCGTGATTTAACCGTGATCCTCGCACTCGAGATACTCCGTCAAAAAAAAAAAAACAACTCGATGATCAATTTCGACTCGATCGTTGGAGAGAAACGATGGAAACGGAGTAGATGTTCGCAAGATCATAACGCGATCGTAAGGAGTTTCCTCGTGTAGCTTACACGAGTGTGGCGTATACCAAAGCTCGCAGCGTAGCCTGGGTAAACCGCATTTAATCAGTTTGCGGTCGCGGCCCGCTCTCTTATATCCTTTTAATACGTTTTCTCCTTTCTTCTCTTCCTTTACACTCGCACCACGTAATTCAACTCCCGCACATATGCAAGCTATGGCTACGCAATATCTACACAGCGCACCGTGTTCTTTCCTTTCCCCGGATGAATAACGACACAGTAGTACCTAAATCTTTTTTTTTCAATCGTATCATAAGCTGATCGTTCTCTGCTCTCTTTTTTTTTTTTTTTTTTTTTTTTTTTTTTTTTTTTTTTTCTTTAGAAAGTAATTTATACGGAATAGAATCGTTTCCCTCGAGCTATTTCGAAATATCGAAATAATAAAATTTGACGAAAGTTTCCTCGTTTTTGAAATCTTGGTTTTCGATAATAAAGAAAACATGCATGTTGTAAAGATATTCGATTAATCTTAACTTATCACTGGCAGAATTTGATAATTTTGGGATAAAAGAGCGAAGGGAGTAGAGGATATTTCGATATATTTAATTTATCTGGTGTACAAATTAGGGAGATAATCGTAATTGGATAAGAGGAGAGAATTAGATATAGGCGAAAACAATTGGAACGAGACGTCGCATCGAAAAATTTTATTTAATTCGTATCGGTCGAATCGATTTTCGTAGAATCGGGTGGAGAGAGTAAGAAGTTTCCTGCGGCAATTTTTAAGAGGTTTTACGCCTGTTTCGGGGGCCGGCCGGCAATTTAGTGGAATTAAATAATAGTCCGTCCCATTAACGTAACGATGCGGCTGAGGATGTCCCGCAGGATCCACGAGAAGATTTTGAAAGTGGACGGAGGCATGCCAGGTACGTTCACGTTTTATTTCATCGTAACGTGCCACGAGGTATAGGTATAATACCTTCGTCTCAGAAGTCAGGACCCTCCAAGGATTCATCCTCGATCTTGTGTGGTCCTCCGTGGCTCCTCGAATTATTACCAACGATTTCGCCCGTTCCTACCCCGTCAATCTTAAAATTTGTCAAGAATCCGCGTCCTCCATTTCCACCTAACCGACTTAAAACTCTCGCTTTCGCGCTGGAAAAACCCTCGATTTTTACCTTTTTACGACGCGTAAAGATATATATATATATATGTATATACATAAAAGAAAAAAAAAACAAATCATTATTTAATCAAACGTTACGTTACGAGATACGAGATGCGAGACACATTCTCGTCCGCGAAACGAACTCGAGAAATTTATCGTTTATCGTTTATTGAAGCGAAAGGAATGGCGAATAAATCTTGGAAAATGGAGTCCCGTTTGCTCCCGAGCAACGTATATCGGATCCAATAAAAGATAACGATCCGCTCGCGGTCGTAGCGAAATGAAGACGTAAACGTGAGCGTAAAAGGACGGCGAGGCGGCGATAATCAACGCGAGTATCCCAACGCTAAATATCCCCCGTTTTCGGATGCGGAGACGAAACTCGAGACCCCATAATCGGAAGAACGTAAGTCGAACGTTGCAACCTGTCGCGACGTTACGATACCTCCTCGCGAGTTCGAGATTTACGGGTGGATCGGTAGTGATTTTTCTCTCCCCCCTCCCCACCGAGTGAAAGAGACGTATTTGCCAGTGACGATATCTTTAGGTGATCCGCACAACGGACGGAATGCCGGCAGACCCACCGCAGCTTTGTGACACCACAACTTTCTGCTGCAATAACATTCGCGCCTTTACAACAACAGCTCGTCCTCTGAGACGAGAGATCCACTCTGCAACAATAATACTGCATGTGTGGCCTTCTCAGTGGTGCTCAAATTTTTCGCATCGTAGTTTTCACCACGTAATAACCCGTTCCTATCCGTATCCACGTTTGATCAATTATTTTCCTCCGAGAGAAGGAGAGAGTTACAAAGTTAATTGTCAGTGTTTTTTGATTTATGATGATAATATTAAATAATTAATTCGTCCATTGTTGCCAAGTAGTAGTAATTAAAAGCGCATTACTTTAAATTGACGATAAGTTCAAACTTTTGATCGAAGGAAGGAAGGAAGGAAGGAAGGAAGGAAGGAGAGAAGAAAGTACCTCTGTAAGATTTTAAAGAAGCTATAACCGAGGGGAATGCAAACGAAGTCGGGAAATGAAACGATGCAGGAACGTCGTCAAGGAAACGTTCTAAACTACGAAGGTAATATTTGCAAACAGGTAATAGAGGCCTTAGGACGGCGCCTCGATAAGTGGCGGACTGTCCTCCTCTTGTTCAAACGGACGCCAACGTGTGAATGAATTTTCTGTTCCCAGAAAGTGGCGAGAGTTTCGCAAGATTTCCATTCACGAGGTCGCCGTCTATCATTGAACCGTGGAGATTGCGATTGAAACTCTGCTCGAAGAAGACCACGAACGAGTGATCCGTGATTCCAAAGATAAAAATAAGAAAAACGTAAATGCGAAAAATTGTCGATTCGATTCTTTCGTACGCGCAAAGGTCTCTTCGAACGCGTTTCCACTCCAAAATGGAATATGGGAATATTATGCGGAGTGAAAACGGAGCACGCGCTCATCCTATCGGCGTTCGGTACCGGTATAGAGGTGTATCTGCGGACAATAAATAAGGCGCGATAACGGGAGAGTAACGACAGCGGACCAAGCGCAATCTTATCAAAGGCACGCCGATGTCTCGAATTTATTTTCCAATCAGCGGCGGTGTTTCTATTATAAGTACGATTGCCGCTCTGCCGCATACGATCATCCGTGCGTAAGTATGCATCCGGCTACATTGCGATTTAAAAGCGCGCGATATCTCTTATATCCTCCTTGCTTCGCCCAACCAAACGGAATTAAATATTAACGGTGAATTTGACCGACCGATTTTACTCTTTATTCCGTATTATTATTACTATTATTGTTATTATTATAGAGAAGAAAGCGCAAAATCGAATTATGTTAATAATTTACACGTGCGATTCGAAAGTACGAAGAAAAATTTTAGATCGATGATAAAAACGGAAACAATCGCGTGTCAAGAATGTGTCGAGGATTTATTTTCGAGGGAAAAATGAGAAGAAGCATAGATATAACATTTTTATTCCATGCGTGAATGCACGAATGTTTCGCGATAAAATTTTCAGTTAACGCAAAGAATTTCACGATTTGTTTATATTATGTCGTACGATTCAAAGTCAATCGCGAGAATTAATAATTGGTTTTAGTATGTGTAAGATACGCTATGTGAATGATTAAACGAATTATGGGTAAATTTGGGTAAAAATTGCAAAAAGAGGAAGATGTTTTAAAACGTGGGAAGCAGCTCAACAAGGAAATACGTTCTTATCGAAAAACATCGATATTAGAAGAATCGCGTGCCTGAAACGCTAATCGTTGAATACATTGTCGCGAAAGAAAGAAAATAATTAATTATCACCGCGGCAACAAGAGATTAAACAAATAAGAGCGATGAATAACAACGAATGTCTCCAGGAAACATTCCATCGAGCGAATCATTATCGAACGGAATAATAATTCTTTACCGAGAACGAACGTGTTCGAAAATGATTTTCCAATCGAAAAATGTTTGAAAAATAAAATGCCCTCTTTCGTTTAATTTCAAACACGTCTGGAAACACTGGTTTCCAACGTTTCGATCGCGAGCCACGAAATAATAATCGAGCAAAGTATTATTTTATTTTGAGAGGACATTTTTCTTTATCGCATTTGTCACGCATTTGTTCTAAGAGAATATCGACTCTCTCGGCTCGAAAAAAGACAACGCTATTGATTTCGATACATCGATATTTTAATTTTTTCGTTTCAATTTTTTATTTCTTTCCTCTCGAGGAGAGGAAACGACAACTTATGGAATGGAAAAATTACGATAAAATGATTGAAAATGATTTATTAAAGGATTAGAGGAAAGAGATAATTTTCCCCGATCCACGTGGCGAACGAACATTGCAAAGTTCGAATACACGCGCGCGTTTAATCAACAAATATTCCATACATATCCTTTATATAACGTAAGCGTGAACGTGCGGTAAGCCGTGTTATCGAGATGTGGCTCGCACGAGGTGCAGCTAAGAATCGTTTAATCGAGGATCGGCCGATCTCACCGTCCATAAAACCGAACGGTCCAGTAAGAGGGCATAAGTGGAGGAAGCTGTCGGTCGACTTCCGACTTCCGCGCGGAAGGGCGCTCGCTCTCGCGTCCTCTTAATGGAACGATCGTGTCGCCCGAAACAACGAGCAAACACGAAAACTTGATAATTAATCCGCTTGTAATTTCCCTCCAACGAAGCGGAAAGTTGCTCAAAGTTTACACTTTCTTTCGAATCTTCTCTCTTCGTTTCGAAGAAGAATCATTGTCGCGTCAATTTGCGACTCGAATTAAGGAAAATATCGATATTTCGGGTATGCGCGCGTGAAGTTGATAAGCGCTTTCGTTTTCTACGACACTCGTCGCCTGTTTATGGCGCTAACGTATCGAGAAAAGAAAAAAAAAAGGATGATTTATAAAATCTTTCAAAACAATTCTCTTCGATCGAAAGAATGAACGATCGATAGGAGAGGCTAGAGATTAGAAAATGACCTACGAGATTAGCTTGATTATCGACGATTATCTCCAGTCAATCGTCCAATTCCGATAAAGGCATGGCGATCGTTTTAAAGAAAGAAAGAAAAAAAATTTCTCGCTTCTAATGAAATAATAACATCCCGACTCTTCGACGACGAATGATGAAACGTTTGACACTATTGTGACGATATCCGTCCGATATCCACGTGTCACGTATCGCACAATTTCGCGGTAGCTTCGTTTATAATTATAAGAAATCGTATCTCTATCAGTCGTTTCTAAGAATTTAGACGAGACAAAAATATATATATATATATGTATGTATGTATAACGTTTATGTGCGATGAGAAACTCGATAAAGATCATGAATGAACTGCAATGGCGTGCATGATTCATTTAGCGCCTATCGCAACTATATCTTCAACGGTAATTTTTTCCACGATATTTCATGTTATTTTTGTTCTTTGATAAAAGTCTTATTTCTTTAATCCTTAGAAAATCACCGATCTGTTACACGATCTGTATTCGTTATTCGTTTTATTCAGACTTTAACGTTATGTCACTAGAGTTATATATGAGTATATATCTAATAGAAATTTGAATAATAATGATTGAATAATAAATGTATGGCAAAATACATTTACATGTTACGTAATTACGCATAATATACGTAATATATCGCTACTGTTTTATAACGGATATAAATACAAATATGTTTCGAGGGATTCGAACGATTACTTAAAAAAAAAAGAAAATGTCACCCAACTGTTTTTTTTACCGTAAATAGCGCGGATAATATCGGCCATGGTTAAGATTAACCAACGTTATCATCGATGTTATTCCCAATTAATCCACGATACAGAGTTACGAGGACATTTTTTTCCACGATACATTATCTTTATGCAGCAACTTCCTTCCTTCGTCGATATTTCAAACGAATTTTTCAATTCTAATTATTCACTCGAACGAATCCGAAAGGATCATTTTTCCATTCGTTGATATTCGCTGAACCGCGACGATATCGATTGGAAATAATTGCAACGGGTCGAAATCTTGTCACGTACACGTATGCGACAAATCGTTCGAACGATGAAAACGATTCGCGACATTGAGCGATCGGAAAAGTGTATATATCTCATAAGCTGTGTCGTCGACGCGTATAAAGTTGTTCGGTTAAAGCTCGAGAAACCGAGGTCAATTCGTCTTGCAAATATTATCAAGATCGAATGATCGACAGCTACGAATCTCGGAACAAATTTCTACTCTCACGAACACGCGCGATCGTTTCTCACACGTGTTACCGATATTTTTTTATATCTCGATATACGTCCATCGCAATCGTTGATTTATACTTTTAACAAATCGATCAATATTTCGTCAGTCGAATGCAATATTCGATCGATTAATATTTTGAATCAGTCGTTCTTTATCAATCTGTATTCCATTTTTCTTACTCTTCATTCTCGTCTTCTATTTCGAACCATTAAAATTCGTCCATTAAAATCAATGTAAAAATAAGCGATTTGATTGATTTTTTAAAGACACTATTTTAAACATTATTCGATATCTGTTCGCTTTCTCCAATTATCGTAACATTTAACGATGAAAATCCATCCGCTTAAGATGGCTTCCGGTTGAATGGAAAAAAGTCGGCATTCCATTCTTTCAATTTCACGGAAAAGTGTGCATTCTTATTTGTCAATCGGAGATAACCATTGCAATCGTTGTGCCAATAAAACATTATTAATCCCTCGATTATTTGCCAAGATTGTGTGTACACCGAGATACGCGATTTTTATATCATTAGTAAAATTTATTTGGATGTCTAGAAATGCATTTTTTTTTTCGTTACGATTATTCAAGAATTATCTTTACTCATTTTTATCCGAACGCTGTCTTTTCTTTTTAAACGATCATCACATCGATCATGGAAAATTTAAAACATATACGATTTACGTTTTCGTCAGTAATTTCATAATTCTCGCCTTTCGCAATTATTTTTTAAAATATATTTAAATATTTTAAGATTCAGCGATTCTCGATGAAAATTTGAATGTAACGATTAATTTTAATTGGTCGTAATATTTGTAGGAACGAAAGAACGAAAGAAGTTGGGATTCTTATCTAAACGGACAATACGCGAGATTATAGTTTTTACGTCTTCGATCTCAAGAGAAACTTTGTTCTAAATGATTCCTTCAAATATTTACAACGATGATAAGCACTTTTCCTAAGATTATTTATTCAATTCTGTTTATCCTAAATGCAAAAACAATCGATCGAACTTATCACTTATTAATACTGAATATTACTTACGTTTAAAATAATATCGATATAATAGCGTTTCGCGCATTTACTTTTACCACCATTTCACTTTTCAAAAAAAAAAACATATATCTCTCCGTAAAATCTTATTTTCAAACGATAATGATATGCCTTTGGAATTCAAGATATTCATTTTTCACTCGGGCTTATCGATAAGTACACCTACCGTCCACCGCGCCTCGATCGATTCTCAACTCTCGTAATCATCTTATATAAAATGAATATATATACAAACGCGATATAAATGATGTAACAACGAATTAGAATAAATTGCATCTCACCTACGCGTCCTCCATCCATTTCTTTTCGTCGAAGAATATTACGCGCGGGGGAAAACAAGGTTGGCCGAAATTCTTTGTCGAAATTGGTCGATCGAAGTTAACAACCGTTGTTTGGGATTAAAAATGCAAGGAAACGGACGCGAAGACGAGGAGAGAGAAGCGGCGGATCGGGTCGCAACGATGATCCAAGGGATGGCGGAAGAAGGGGAAGCGAGAGATGGATCGATCGGACGGCGAGCCGGTCGGATGTGTGAGTATCCATCGGACGTTTGCTCGCAAAGGTGGCCGCATTCTCGCCGCTTGGCGCCACATGGCCGTCGCACCGAGTCCGGTAAACACGGACCAGAGTCAATAAGTCATAAAATCCCAACGTCTAGGCATCATCCATTCGGCGATCCGTGCCGATTTTTGTTACACCGGGTATATGCTATACTATACGCGCTATAGGTTCCTTCAATCCGAGACTATTCTTCTTTTTTCCCTTATTCTTGTTTTTACTATATAAGTTTGGAGGAATCGAAAGAGGATTTTGAGGAGGAAAAAATGGTTAGTCACGGAGTTTAATCGTCGAGAAAGAAGCGAAAATTGGTAAATCACGCGGGCCACACGCGAAAAGAAAGGGAAAAGAAAGGGGAGAGAAAGAAAAACAGACTCGCGAAAATTGGCCGATATCTAGCCCCTGGCGGATATTTAATTTTTATTTTATTTACCCGTCGAAGGAAGCTTTTTTAAAGAAAACGCAAATTCATTTCTTTCTCTCGTTGGAGTGCACGAACGAAGCAAAGCTTTCGCTTTGTAAAGTTTAATCGCGAAGATTTTCAGAAATCGGTTGGAAAAGTTACGTAAACGCGCGTGGATGCCAAGTCAATCCCCCCGATCCCAGGATGTAAATGTATTTTCACGGTTGGTTCGAAGGTAAAGTTTGCACGGAACGTAAACCGAAAGTTTTGGAAGGAAGAAAGAAGAACGGCGCGTAGAAGTGGAGGCGGGAGGAGGTTATAAAATTCGTGGAACGTGGAGTACATGAGCCGTGTCGGGGGGATGAACAACACATTAGTCAAAGGCAGTTTACGTGGTCGATGTAACCGAGACGCTGGTATTTGTGAGTTGTCTACCAATTTGTTTCAACGTTTGACAAATGCATTCGGGAGCAGGATGGGCAAACTCGTCTGACGGAACGAAACGGCGAAGGGAAAAGCGGGGAAAAATAAAGTAGCGCGAGCGAAAGAAGGATGGTGGTGGTGTGATGTGACGTTGGTGTTGGTTCTGGTGGCCGTGTCTGTGACTGGATGTGAACTGGATGTTGTTGGTATCCACGATGACGATGTGGAGGTGGAAAGGAGACGAAAGGAGAAGAGGATAGGGGAGGATCGCCGCTCTGATTTGGGTTACTAAACTGTAAACAAATTCCAACTTTTTGTTCCATCGATTATCGATCGGCGCCGAGTGCACAGACCTCCCCGGGTATACTGGCACGGTATATCCACACCGCTTCCATGAATAATACGAGTCGAAATAGCGGCTAACGGGTGTCCCCAACTATCCGATTCTCTCACGATGATCAAAGTTTTCGAAAGGAAAGCTTTCGTACGCCCAATTTTCCAATTTTCAAATTTTCGATTTGAATTCGAACCAACGGATACGTAATCGTGAAATTCGGAAAATAGACTCGTGGTCGGAAAAAGAGGAGTTTGGTCGCTCGTTTTTCTTTCGAAACATCGGTTTCGCGGGCAACTTTCTCGCGATATTTAAACGTCATCGCGGAAGAATTTTTATCGAATCCGCAAGAGGCAGGGCGATCCGCGGCGACGAACAATCGGGGACGAGGAAGAGCTTGGCGCACCGTTCGTTCGAGATAAATATAAAAATGCAAATGGGAATGGAAAAGACGTGGCAAAAGCGTGGAAGGGTGGGGGGGCCGCGATCGTAAACCGACGCGACACCGACGAAGAGACACGCGAGAATTGCGCCTCGAACATGATTCGACTCGAACAAGGACGAAGAACTGGTGCTCCGTTCGATGAGATACGCCGAGCTACCGTATAATCGGGCTTCGAACCGGATTCGACCGTAAACCTTAAGTCTTACTCCGAGAAACACCCTCTGCGTACTTTTTTAATCCTTCGCATTAAGAAGGACGCTACTTCGATTCGATAAAAAATTATTCCTTATCGATTCTTCTTATCACCGATCGCCGAAATTCGAAAGCGAAGTTTAATAACGGTCCGTCGTTTTCGTTTTAAAAATACACGTCGTAATGTAACTTATACCTTTATAATCGGTGGGCGTCGATTCGCTATTTTACGAACCGAAACCGACCGATATTTTCCTTCTCGAGTTAATCCTCGGGTTTAAGATCGATCACGATCACGATATCGTCGTAACGAGCGATGAATATCGAAGTCGGTTGGCGCATGCAAGAAAATGATATCGTTTCGCGATATCGAGAATACGAAGCGGCCAATCCTTTAACTCAGCATGAGGTACGTTGCGATGCTTTCCGCCGTTTGCTTTCGCTCTCTTTAAAAGTTGATCCATTCTCGCCGACTTTTTCTTCTCGTCCAATCTTCTTTCTCTTACCACGTGAATAGACCCAACGTTTAAATCGCCATTCAAACGACGCTCCACCGCAGTACGTTCCTCGCGTTTGTTTTCTATCCGGCTTATATTCGAATACCGGCTCAACTCCGAGAAGGATTAACAACCGTTCGCTCTTTTATCGATTATAAGGGCCGCGAGAGATGCGAAAAGAGAGAAGAAAACGATCGTCCCTCAATTTTCCGCCGCGAACTTTCAAAGTAAGAATCGGATATTTCTTGATTATTCCATAAATTTCCCGAACCCAAGTGGAAGAATAAATTAAAATACCATCGATGATTTAAACTCGTTAATTGTACGAAATTATTAGAGGGAACGTTTTCATCGATCAAAACGAAATCACCGTGAAGGATTATATTCCGAATCCTTGGGAAGAAGGGAAATACAGCGTCCCATTATTGGTAAATCCCTGACAAACGACTATTGTCGGAAGTGTCAACGATGTTTGAACGCACAATCGAGCCCAGGATGACGAGGCGCAACGACCACGAAAAGAGAGAGAAGAGATTTTCTCGACGCTAAGCTGATTAACTCGACCACCGTTTGCCAGTCTCTGATCGAGACTCGTGGACGTCGACATAAAGGACCATTCGCCGTAGTTCAGTTCCCTCACCTGTCTCCTATTTTTCAAATTTCCCATAAAAATTTCTGCGATACCCGAATGACAACGAATCGATTCCTAAATGAACAATCAAATATGATCTCGTGTCGAAGAGATTATATGTTTCGAAAAACGGCCTCCCTCGTTGAAAGAATATTATTCTCTCGTGGAATCGAAGAGGGAAGGTTGAAATTAACGATCCCTGCACCAAGTTTTTCTGCGTGGCCGATACACGAAGAACGGCAAGACGACGAATATAAAAGCAGGCGGCTGCGGTCGTTTCTTCTTTCGGCCAGCTTCGACTAATAGCCGGCATGGTTTTGCAACCGAAAGGAACAGCGACGCGGTTCGATCCGGCAGCGGCGGTCCGCGTAAATTGGCTAATTTAGACGCGAGGCCAGACGGGTCACCGTCTTTCTTAGGGAGAGCAATCAGGAGGCACGGCTTGTTAAGCTACCGCGCGTGCCTTCCTCCGTTTTATTCTCAATTAACCCGTCTCCCCGATTGCCTCGAATCGAATCGAAGCGAACAAAAATATATCTTTCGTTTTCAGAGGAACCACAGAAATCCTCGAGACATATATAAAAGGAACGGACAATCAAATTGTTTTGTCGTATCGCGAAATATAGATAATATGATCGACGTACACCTGCGTAAAAGAGCATTCATCATCTTTCGTTAATGATAAAAACTGACATCGAAATTGCATCGCGAAGATACACATAGGACGAAGATGACGTTTGTCAACGAAATACGACCGCGCGTAGAGAAAGGTGGAAAGGGGGGCAGTAAATTTGCACGAAGGAAATACGCGTTTCTGTTGTGGGTGCAGATGTATCGCCAGGTTGGAAAGCGAGCAAGTAAATAAGTAAGCGCGCGCGAATGGGTCGCTGCTGTAACTACCGAACCTCGACGAGGTGAAGCAATTTGTGGCACGCGAGGTTTGCACCTCGGGCCCTCCTCGGCCACGCGCCACTCGTCTTCTATATGGAGCACCACCTCCTCCAGCCCCACCCTCCTCTCTTCCATTTCAATCGTCCAACCGTCCCTATCGTCTCTCGAATCGCGACACGGCCGTTACACACGCCATTTCGCAACCCCGATTACAATTACACGCCCAATTTTCTCCCTGTAAGAGATAATAAATCGCTTCACTTTACCCGCAAATCCATTGGGCGAAATTTCTCCAATCTATGCAATTAACATTCCTTGAATATTAACGCAATTAACTTCACCCCTTTTCCGAGGAAGAATGTATAATTTTTTCCGCGAGGATCGGCGAGGAGGAGAGGGGAGCGAGAGATGATTGTCGAGATAATAGAGCGGGAATGGAAAAGGCGAAATGAGAACCCCTGCGCTCGGACGAGCCGCGTGGCCGCGGAAGATAACCGAGAGCTTAATTGTTTCTGGTCTGGCAACTCTGTATGCAGTCTGCAATACGTAGCAGGCAAAGGTGCGCCTTTGTTCATCGAATCGAACGCAAAATTTGCATGCACCGTCGAACGTGAACCGCCCTCTGAACTTTCAACCATTTCGCCGGAGAGGAGTACGCGAAAACCGAAAACCGACCACGCCTTTCCTCCAAATGCGATTCGTTTATGCGCCACGGTGATCCGGGAGCGAGAGATTTTTCTCGATAGGAGGAAGGAAGGAATCTCGTCCTCGCAGATGCCGTCCCCAGAATTCCGTTTTATCGGACGGTTATCAACCGGGCTCCCCCCCCCCCCCCCCTTTCTTTGATTCCGTTCCAACAAACTCGAAAATAAGAGCGATCGACGCGAATCGACCCTCTGACCGTGCAACAACACAATTCCGGACGATCCACGTCCACGTATCCGTCCGCTTGTTTAAATATTTCATGAAAGCAAGCAAGTTTTACGATATCCGCGGCATGGAAGGGAAAAACGACGACGACGCCAGGAAGTGCGTAAAATTTCTTATTTTCGAAATTTCGATCGGGATAAACGGTGAGCGTAAAAGGCGTAATAAATGTTTAATTTACGATATTGCGCCACGCAAGATAAATATACGCGAAAGAACCGAAATCAAAGTTTTCATTTACATTTATCGCGTATTAACGTGGTCAATTTTATCGATGGTCCCGAACGAAAGAAAGAAAAAAAAAAATAAGGAAAAGAGAATTTCAAGGATACGAGGTGTACGTACCGGATACCGATATCGGACGCGAATGCGTATAATGTATCAAGTGTTGGCTAAACGACGAAGAAATAAAGAAAAGTTAAACGAACCGGTGGAGGATCGTTTAAGAACGCGAGTCTATTATGGCCGATTATTACGAGTAAATTTGTAGCGGTTTCGAACGGAACCTCGTGATTACCTCGCGTTAATCCGCGACATAATAAAGACGTTTGAGCTCGGTATTATTTGGTCCTGTGATTCGCGGATCCTGGCCTAATTACTATATAAAATGCTGAAACACGGCCGTTACGGCGAGGCAATAAAAAGAGCACCGGCAAAACTGCCCGAACGTTTTGGCGCCTATAATGGCCACCCGTATCCTTTTATGCTCCTTCCTCCCAACTTTCCACCGGCACCGTCGAGGCCGACCGTATAACACGGACGCGTGCATTGAATTTACCAAAAAAAAAAAAAAAAAAAAAAGAAAGAAAGAAAGAAAGAAAGAAAGAAAGAAAAGAAAAGAGGAGAAAAGAAATTTCACAGGAATATCGATCGGCATTTATCAATCGTCCTTTTTACACCGTTGATCTATCGCTGGTACCCAGATACCTGTACTGTCTTTCACGTCGTTTATTGTCGTAAGAAGAAGAAGAAAAAAAAAAAGGAAAGGCGATCGCAAAAAAAAAAAAGCCGAGAATGTACGCGCTCCTCGAGTCCTCCATAAACATAGGTGTAGCGTAATATACGATGCGACGCTTTACGATTTCTTATATATGCGCGCGTCGTGTGTGTATTTGTTTACGCGCGCGCTCGATGCGCAAAACGAGGGAAAGAGACGGTGAACGCGTGCATGTGTCAGCTTACGTACGCGCCGCTTATTTAGTGACGCGTCGGCGCTTTTTTCCCCTCGAGGGGGGGCCCTCGAGGTCGTAGGGTCAGTTGGGCGGGGATCTTCGATCTTCTTTTTCTCCCCCCTCCCCTTCTAGGACCGCATACGCATCGCCAACGCGTCTTTGCAGACGTAAACGATTAACCTCGGTGCCGATTTTTCCGAATAATTCGGTAAGCGGAGAAGAAGAGGAGATCGAGAAGAAATGGAAAGGAAAGGAAAATACGAAGGACGTAAGAGCAAGAGTTTCTTTCCATCCACGTATATCGGTGTGTTGTCGAACTTAACGGAAGGATCGTAAATCGGCACCTTGTTGGAATGAAACGGTGTGGTAGTCGTGCCGATCCGACAATAATCTCAAAAATTTACAATCGATAAAGTCGAAAGGGGCGCGGGAATGTGAAGGCGCGGACGGTGATGAGGAACGCGCGAAAAATAATACACCGGCCTCTGCAAACCTGAGGGAAAAAATAACCACGCAGGAAGGATGATTTTTCTCGAAAAAAAAATCGCTCTTCTTTAAAACCGCGATTCCGTTTGCCTTTATACGCTACGTTGCTTCGCTCTATTCTATTACAATGCTCGATATTTTATTTTCAACTTCTACTCTTTGGTACTCGAGCTACTTTACTCCTTTCCTGTTTTCCCCGCTTCTCTTGTCAGACTGACAGACTTATTCTTTTCTTCCCTATCTTATTTACATTCTCTTTATTCGCTCGTCCGTTTGGTTGTTTGTTTCTTTGTTTTTGAGGTTATAAAAATATATATATATATTTACACGTAAGGCGAAATTCATCGGATAAACGTTCAAACAGAAGTGAGTTCGTCGTGCAATATTGTGAAAAAAAATTGAATAAATTTACAGTTTAACGCGAGTGACAAAAGATAAGAAACGACACAAGTATACCTCTGCGTATCGATGTTTCGAAATATCCTCCAACCTCCAACCTGGTTCGTACAAAATACGAAACTAAAAAAAAAAAAAAAATCAAATGTCTACGCGATACAGAAATATTAATAACATATAATTTGGAAATATCTAAACACTTTTATCCCAACCCCATCTTCGTATTTTAACACGGGTGTACAATTACGATAGTTCGATCGAGATCTCTGCGCCCGCATGGATAAAACGCGAATGTACTCGACCGTTATTATAGCAGGGGCTACAAGATATATACATGCACAAAGGGAATATATTTTACACGAGAAATCCTCCGGTATTTACTTAACCGTATGACAAACACGGTGGACTCCGGCGGACCCGTAAAAAAAATCTAAATTCGCGAGATACGTAAAGTAATCTGAAATTTGTTCGTATTTCCCGCAGGAACGTGTGCCAGTGAACGTTTCGTTTTCTGTTTTTTCCACGCGCCCCGTTCCGCGTCGGTTGGTACGCCTTGGTACATTCCGCGGCCGAGGGCTGTAAACATTTTGGCACCGCGATACAAGAACAATAATTTAGTGTTCGCGAGGGGCCCGTGGAGCGCGGCGAGGCCCTTTTTGCCGCCACGGTTGGCCACGGAGCAACGTTCGAGCGGTTGTAACCCGGCACGAACGCGCGCCGCACGACGTCCACTTGTCGATTTTTGCGAAACGACAACCGTGCCCGTCTTATTCGTGCCGCGGTCGTTCACTTGCCCGATTCTCGGCTCCACGGGTATAAGCGTGGATTTCACACGGGGCGATAATTAGCAGTAAATCACCGGGGCCAATATACAGAGCTCGCCTCGCTACTCCGTAAAACACGGGGGTGGTGAAATTATAATAATCCCCTTCCCTCCGCGATGAAAAACGAAGGAGCCGCGTATTTCGATGTTGAAAGGGAGGAGATATCTTTCCTCGTAAAATTATTACGAACCGTTTCTTTTTTTTTTTTTTCTTTTTCTTTCATCCGTACAACATCTGCGCGAGACAACGAGACGTGGAGAAGCGTGAGAATTATGCTTGAAAAATTTCATCGATTCGGTCGTTCTCAGCAAAAGCCTATATTAGAGAATACGTTTAACGAAATACCTGTCTATGCTTCCATTATATATGTATATTTTATGCGAAAATAATTATCCGTTAATTACCCTTCCAGGGAACGGAGATGAATTTTTTTCTTTTCCTTGTACCAGAAACAAAAAGAAAGGAAGGAGAAGAAGATGAAGAAGAAGAAGAAGAAGAAGAAGAAGAAGAGGATTCGAAGGAAGCGGGTACGATCGGGTACACGTGCAGACATATGGATTCACGTTATGGGATAGCACGTAAAGGTTAGCGCCGCGTTATTATTTTTAAGACTGGTTGGATTGAATTTTTATAGGTCTGTTGGCATACGCTTAACGGGTCCAGCGGTGCTCAATCCGCGGGACGAAGGTAAATTTGGATGGGGCATCGTTAACGAGGCACAGCGACGCTCGAAACGGCGTCGGTACGGTAACAAGAGGGCACGGACAACCCCGTTGAGACGCGTTAGCATATGAATGCCAGGGTGGTGGAGCTACAAGCAACGAAATACAGCTAATAAAAGGAAGAAGTTTTGAAAGGGACGCCGCGGTGGATCGGTTTCGTATAATAAACCCCTTTCCTCCGTTCCAGAGGGTGTTAAGGTCCCCGCAAAAAAAAAAAAAAAAAAAAGAGAAAGAGAAAAAAAGAAAAAAGGGTCGAATCCACCCTTCGAGCCCCCGGTTTACCATTGTTAAGTATACAAACGACTTTGGAACTCGTAATTTTCGATCGACTACCGGTCCAAGAAATATTTTACGCTCTCGACGAAATCCTCGACGCATTCGTTGTGCCCTCTTCGCTCTTTAAGCGAAACCCTCTTTACACGCGGACGAGATAAACTCGTCAAATGCGATATCGTAAATATTTCCTCTCACCTCTTCAAGTCTTATCTTTATCGAAAACCATTGAAAACCGTATCCACCATAAATACCGTATGTATTCGAATATGACATTTACGACTCTCTTTCTCTCTCTCTCGGTCGCTAATCCATTCGATACGACTCACGCGTCGTCTAAAAAAATATTTATACACAGGCTGTGAATCAGAGAAGATAGGCGCCTCGTTTCGACACCTCAACGCGGGTTAAAGTTCGCGTGGGTCAGGGCCGGCTTAATTGACACATTTAGATATCGGCTATCTGTAACGGCGTTTTCTCCGCCCTCTTCTCTCTCTCCCTCTCTCTCTCTCTCTCTCTCCAACCGAGCCACGTCTCTCGGTAATTACACGGCGAATTCGTGCCGCTTCGTAAACAGAAAGCGTATTCACTTGTGACGGGTATCGCCGCCCCACTGACGGCCGATCATAATAAAATAAATTATGCGGTGACCGCGCGTCAATGAAATCTTCTTCAATTTTTATCGTTTTATACCCTCGTAAATTGTGGCACTGGCGAGGAGTAACCGTTACGAAACGCGCCTTCTCCTTCTCTCCGTCCGAGGAAACACGGTGGTGGATCGTTTCTCAGGAATCTGTTGATTGATTTAAACCGTGAAAGGGTTAGCGCAAGGCGGGCAGAAAAATAGAGGTAAAGAGAGAGAGAGAGAAGAGGAATGGATGGCTCTCCCTATCCTCCGATTCCGGACCGCGGGGTAGATACGTTGGGGGGGCGAGTCGAAGAAGAAGAAGAAGAAAAAGAGAGAAGAAAGGCCGAGTCGTTGGCCCACGCTGTCGAGGCAACGAAATATACAGCAGGTATACCGGACAGGTCGCGTTCTAGGACAGGAGGGGAGGAGAGAAAACGAAAGGAACGGGGAGAGAAAGTGGAAGAAAGAGAGGGAAAATTAGTAGAGCGAGTGGAATAGTCGGTAATAATACGAGCGGCTCTTAATGGAGGCATCAGCCGATGCTCGTGGCCCAATTTCACGCGGTTTACGATCTCGTTGTATCAGAGGTCCCGCGGAGCGAATTAACCCCCGCGTCTACGTCCTACCGTCACATTTGTGCTCTCTCTTTCTACAATATTTCACGGGGGAAAAAGATTCGAATTACGATCGTATCGAAAGAAAATCCGAGACAATTTCTTTTTGTCTCTTCGAGTCGCGGCAAAGTTTTGTTCGATCGTCGGATTACAAATAATCGGATTAAAAATGTTTTTGTTGAAGAAATATATGGACCGGTCGATCTTACTTGTCTCAACTTATCTTTCGAATTATTACTTTTTCGTTGAAAGAATCGAATTATTCGATCGCGAACTTTTAACGAGATGTCAAGCAGAGATTCAGAAGCGATAACACGCGTTGAAATCGAAGCGACAAATATTTTGCACCTTCGAAACGGTGACTCTTACCTTCTCTTAACTTCTCAAAGTGGTTCGTTCAAACGCGTCCAACCATGCAAATTTTACTTCGAATTTGAAACGAATAAAATCAAAACTAACTTGAAATTTAATATTTAATATTTTTTCACGCGGGGATCACGGACATTAATCTGGAAGAGCACGGATGCAAAAAATATCATAAACGATAAGTTTAATTTAACGAAGAATCTCTGCGCGTTGAGAATTAACGATTGATCGTATGCTATTTGGGCGGGTAAAAAAAGGAGTGAAAAAAGGAGACGTCGAGTTGATGGACAGAACGACATATTGAAACACATTAAGTCAACGCGAACCAATTAAGAGGGAGCGAGCTCGAAGCTGATACCAGAGATACGATCGAACGGGTAGGGTGGGCGTAAAATTGGAGGGAGCAGGTGAGCAGGCCGCTATTGTCTCGAGTCATTCCGGCTCCAACAGCGGCCTGTAACTTCTTCGAGATGTTCCGATAGCGCCGATCGAGATCGATACACGGCCGCCAAGACGTGGCCGCTGACATGTTGACCCGACTTTGCTAGGGTCGAGTTGAGAGAGGTCAAGATCTTCTGGACAAGTGCCACGGGGGAGTTTCGTGATCGAGGACGTTCGCTTTTAATTTTTCGATATCGATACGTTGTGTAAAAGTGAAATTCAACAAAAATCTCTATTTTACTCTTCGTATTTACCTCGTTTCAAAGGTTTTTCGTTTTATCCCTTCGTGCGTTTGTCTAAAGTTATAATAACGATATTTAAACGTACTATAATTGAAATGGAGAACGTAGAGATATTTCTTTTATCTAAAACAGTATTTATTTCCTTCGATCCCGATGTCTCAAACTTGAGAATCGAGAGACGTAATTTTATCTGAAATTCGGTGATCCCGCGGTTACGACTAGAATAGAGGGAATAGACTCGGATGCCCGACGTATTTTCGATGATCGATGTCTCGCGATCCAACGATCCTACGGGAGGTTGGGGATGTCAGGTGCTTATGGGACACCGTGTATCTCCACGAGAGGCAGTAGGGAAGCGAGAACGAAGGAATCTTGTTCTTTTAACGACAGTCGGCGCTATCGCGCCGCCCTCTATTAATCATCGACCGATGACGGGTAACTCGTTCGGTTTCTCACGCGTTATTTCGAGCTTACGTTTCGAGTTACTTGCCCGTTATTCCGAGCTTCCTTTGATCGCGTTACCGATCCCGTAATTGATCATTGAAAGTCGTACGCTCTTTAAACTATTGGCATTTCTTTTCATCAAAGATCATTAATTATATGCATTCGATTTCAGGCGATCGATCCCGTGAAAATCCGCTTTCTCGAGAAGCTGGAAATAGTTATTTATCGTTAATCGATTTCGTTCGAAGAAGAAGGAACGGTTCGGAGAGAAAGACGAAAGGGATGTCGAGAAAGGAAAAATCTTGAAAATTTGTAATTTGGAGATGACGTAAGAAGAGGCGGCTGGAGCGACTGTCCGACGTCTGCTCCCCTCTGAACGGGCAACCCTCGTGAAACACGCGACACGTACGGTAAAACTACGCGCCACGTGTATCCGCACGCGTGTACTCGGCCGGACCGACCCATGTCCCGTCGACTGGCAGCCATGGGAGCCTTCCAACGGATCTGAATTAAATTTCACAGCTCGTGAACGAACGTCGGGCCACCAGCTCTAGACCACGCTCCTCCCTCCTCCATACTCTTCTTCTTGCTGGATTCCCTTTCCTTTTCAATCACGGCCAAGTGTATTAATTACGAGGAAAGGTATCAAAAGTGTAATCTTGCGCGGACATCAACGTCGGACACCAACCGTACGTCTCGAAGATTGAAATTCCTATTCCTTCTCCCCGGCCTTCAGTCCGCTTCGTTAACCTCTCCTCAACGTTCTTCCATCTTTCCATCTTTCTATCGAATCGCGTTCGTTGAACGACGAGCGAGCATTCTCCTTAATAATCGGTCGATGCTTGTTCGAATACGCGAAATTTAATAATAATAATAATAATAATAATAACAACAACAATTTGTACGAATATTGGAAAATATTGGAAACGAAAATTTGCAGCAAAGTATCGAGCGAAGGGGGGGATTTTGAAATTGAATTGCAGGGGGAAGGTATTTCTGCGGGCAGCAGAAAAGGAGGTGACCTCGCGTGAACTCGAAAGATCGGGGGATCTTTTCGGCAAGCGACCGGCTCATTACATTGTCTTAAGTTTCAAGTTGTACGAGTACCTGTTGGACAGGAGGTGGGACCACGGCCGAATATGACGAGGGTGAGGATACCGAGGTGAGACTGATGTATAAGAGAAGGCGAGGAAGGGAGAAGAGAATCGAGAGAACGAGAGGGAATATGGAAGAAAGTGAGGCGCAGGGGAGAGGATCCTCTCCGGAACGGAGAGGAGGGGGCTCTCAGTGTCGTATTATTTCAGGTTTGCATACGTTTCGTGTTTCAGTCCATTATGTTCGGAGCGGCGTGCACCAAAGGCGTGCCCGATCCAAAAAAGGGACGCCGGGGAGAAAGAAAAAGGGGGATGACGAGCGTGGAAGGAAAGGGACGCGGAGGGAGAGGATATCTGTCCGAAATCGTAATATCCTGTTATTATACCGCACACGCCAACTATCGAGGCGAAATACGCGAGGACCGTTACCGATAAAGTTGTCGTCGCGATGAAAAACAGCAGCGAGCATCGCGCGCGCGCAAACGATCTTTCTTCCCTTCCCCTCCTCCTCTCGAAAGAAATTAAAGGCGAACGATCGAAAGGACCAGTTTGCCCGCCTATCGTACATTCCAATCGACCCCCGAAACCCCGCCGCAACTTGGTCAATTGCCCCCAATCCTCCCCCTAACTTTTCTCCTCTCTCGCTCCTCCGATCTTTCCTTTTCGTTTCTTTCTTTTCTCAACGAGGACGATGCTTTTCGATAAAAGTTTCGCGAGAGTATCGATGGAAATATCGATCGATCGGGAAATACATCGTTGGATATATTACGGTATTACGCGGTTGGGCTTAACGAACGAGATAAGGATGGAAGGATGGGGGTGGTTACGCGCTTAACGCGATTATCGGACACGAAGGCTCTCCTACGACGAGAATGACGTAGGGTTATCGCCATACCGCAACCTACTATCCGCTCTCGGGGATCGCCTCGTAATTGTTACAAATCGTCCGCTCTGCTCGTAAACATCGATCCACTTCCTCGTGAGTTGAACGAGGAGGAGAGACGAATCGGTAGGATTCCTGGCGCGGATCAAATTTCCAAACTTTTCCTAATTGCTTGATTCAAAATTATTTTCTACCGCGTTCTGTCTTAGGTTTTTAACCTTAGGTGTAATCCACCACGATTACTACTCGCGAAATCACATTCGAAACGAGGATGAGGGAAACGATTGATGCGAGTAAATTGGTAGCAGGAATCTAATTGGTATCGCGAGCGATTGTATTAAATTTATTATCGAAATGGTGGAGGAAGAAAGGCGGGGAGCGCCATTAACGCGGCACAGCAATAAAGAAGAGTGGCTTCATCGCCGCACTTGTTAATTATCGGTTGATACCGCGGAACCACCAATAGACGACACTCGACTGTACAAAAGGAAACGATGATCGAGCGAGCCATCCTGGACCTAATTCCATTATGCGAAATGGTTATAAAGACTAGTTGTTGTGATAAAATTACTATAGCACGCGCAATAAACATACATTATCGTTATTATCGTCGGTTCGCTCAAAGTCTCGCCGCGTTCCTGCGTACCACATTTACATTTGATACCGTCCGTATAATACTATCTTCGAGACTTATTATCTTCAACCGTATTTTCTATCCGAATAATTCAGAAAAATTCGTAAATTGGAGAAAAAGCGACGACCATGCACGTTTCTTCGAGACACCGTTATTTACAATCGGATAATGCGATTCGTTGAAAAATTAATCGAAAATTTCTACGAGAATACGTATTTATACATATTCGAGCAAAGAAAAATGTTGCGCAAGTATACTTTATTAATTTGCTAATTAATTTCAACCACTACGTATTTTAATTACGTACCGTAATTATGCGAAAAGTATCGTTACGAGTACGTACTAAATATGATGGGAAGTTGGATTAATCGAAATCATAAAGAAAAAGAAAGAAAGAAAGAAAGAAAGAAGAGGAGGCGAAATTAAAGACGTTCTCCGAAAATATGAATAAACTCGTATCCTATATAAATTATTTGAATGAACACGAACGCGGATAGTAGTGAGTATTTCACGCGAAACTTTCGAAACCGCATCGAGGCTGGAAGTAATACTATCGCGTAATAACAGCCGAAAATCTACCGTGTAGAGTTATAATTTTTGGGTGGATGCGTTAAAGAGGTGCCATTTGGACGGGATACGTTTACCGCATTTTTTCTTATGCGGTTTGAAATTGGAAGAAAGGTACCGGTTCCCGTGTCGCAGATGTTATCGCCACTTCGCAATTGCGAAGCAGATGCCTCTGCTGCGGTCGTAGAGTATCGCTACACTTTCGTCTCTCCTTCTTTTCCATTTCTCGTTACGGATTTATTTCGAGGTTTAAAATTTTTCGAAATTAATCGAAAACGTTACGATCGTGATAATTGGAAATACTCGAAATTCCCGAGGCAAAGAGTGTTTGGTCGAATCGAAGCTCGGTGAGGAGGGTTGTCGCCAACGGTGCTTTATTTTCCACTCGCAAATCACTCGCATTTTCCGCGGCACGGTGTAAACGAGGAGAAGATCGGCGCCGATTCCGACTAAGATGTTGCCCGCGACGAGGAGGAGTTGGAAGAGGTTGCGATCTCGGCCGGTCGGTCGGAAAGGAGAGAAGGGAGAGGCCGGACGAGGGAGCTCGGGAGATCACGACGATAATGATGATGACGGCGATTACGAGATGACGAGAGAGCGATGAGGGCGCGAAGCATGGCAAAATGGCTCGTAAAACAAATCGACGAGTCTCGTTCGATGTTGGCCAAGTTACAAAGGTGTGCCTCGCCCGTTTACGATCCTCGACCGCGATCGTATCTCGACAGCCCGTTGACAGACAGGTTTAATATCGTTAGACCGTTTCATTTAGGATTCGTTTAACCTGAGTTACGCGCGTTCGCGCCAACCGTTCCTCCCAATATAATATCCTCTTCGCTCTCCGATAATATCCCGCTACCAAAAGGGAACGCGTTCTCTTTCACGTTTATATTTATATCTAATGTGTATATCTAATATGTAATATCTAATGCGTATATATTTAGAAATAAGAAAAGGAGGAAAAGGAGAAAAAGGTTTTTCGTGTAGAATCCTTCGATCATTAGCGAGAGAGAGAGAGAATTTTCGAAATAACGTATGTAAACGTTTCGATAATTCGAATATTTCGATTAAAGTAATTTGAAATCGTTGGAGACCGAAATGGCCACGAACGAAAATTGGCCAAAGATGCGAGAAAAGTACCGTTACGAACGTTAACGATGTCGTCGATTAAAAATACGTACAATTTCCCCGATAAAGAATTTCTAAAGAATTTGACGATGAAACGTACGATAAAAACGATTATATTTACATGGAATTGACGGAGAACTACCGAGATGATGTTGCAACCAACGCCCACGCCTCGCTCCAACCTGACACTTTCGTTTTCTTTTCTCGTTCGTTTCGAACGTTGTCTCTGAATTCCTTTACCTCGACTTTTACCTCGATTAACCGAGAAGATATCTCGTAAAATAAAATATTACTCGAATATCGCTTGAAATTTCTGATCTCATCGAAAAACGTGAATCACGATGTTTCGTTATATATATATATATATTTATTGCATCGAGATAACAAAACTACTCGGGCTATTGACAAATGGAAGCTAATAAATATCGCATCTATTTTTTTTTCTTAAATATAAACAATTTCTTCGCTTACCGATGGATCGAAATTAAGAGTCGACGAAATATTTCCATTCGACCGAAAAAGAAAACGAATGACGACGCGCGCGTAGGTCGCGATAAATTTCGATACGAATGACATTTATTAAAAATATTTATCGTAAAAAATAAAATATCGGGAAAAAGGAAGAAAGAAAAAAGAAAGAGAAACTCGTTCGAGAACGGATTACGTTATCGGTAATTGTAAATAGCATAATCCGATCGCTACTCGAGCAGAAAAAGAAAAGGCGAAGAAAGCGAGCCGAGTCATTTGTTCCTTTCGTGGTTGACATACACGATCCGTCCATCTTTTTTTTCGAAAGAGTACAAGTAGTTTGCCACCGATATTCGCGGTTCGTTTTATCACGGTACACGAGCGTCGTCGTATCGTCGTGTCTTCGACACGATTTAAACTGCCTGTTGCTGTCGCGGCTTAAAAGGAAAAAGGAAGAGGAGGAAGGTTTGGATGTGTTTCAAAAACTTTGAAAACGCGTGCGTACGTGTAATGGCACGCGTAGAGGCGAGGAGAAGAAGAAGAAGAGGAGGAGGAGGAGGAGGAGGAAGAAGAAGAAAGAGAAGAAGAAGAAGAGGAGGTTGCTCATTAGCCATCGAGCGATCGGTTTGGCAAGTCTGGTGGCAGCCTTGTTACCGGTGGGCAGGCTCGATTGGCCCCACTGCTCTTCTTGTCCTCGCAACGCGGCGAGACCTTTCCCAAGCATTTTATCGTCATTTTCGTGCGCTCGATTTCCATCATTTTATTATTTGGCGCCTTCGACATCGCCATCACCGTCATTACGCAACCGGCTCTTAAAGCTTAAACCCCTTATCTCTTGCGCGGCGATTACTTTTGCTCGAACTTGAAGTACTTGTTCTTGCACATTATTGGCCACTTAATACGATCGTTATATCTTAACTCGTTTGCGCCGACCAGTTGAATAGGTAGTGCTTCTCTACTAGTAAAGTGTCTCGAGAAAACAAGATTTCCTTAAATATTGCGTATACACGTATATACGCATATATATATTTCTTATTCCTTCTTGTCTTATCGCGTTAGATTAATAAAAATGTAAAACTGATTAATAGATACGCGCAGTTATTATTGTCCCAGATGTAATAGATATTGAAACGCGAAGAATAAACGTATAAACGCGCATAAAATTAAATATTGCAATTTCGTCGAGTTGAAGAAAATTTGCAGCTAAAGAAATAAAAAAACATAACGAATAAAGGAGACGAAACGACGTAGAAAAAACGCAAACATCTTCTATTCGTGTATCGAATATCGAGACCGATACATCTTCCCACGATCTGATAAGCTAAGACGTAGGTTGGATAAAAAGAAAAAAACATACATCTCGATATATAAGCTAATTAAGACATTGCCACGCTCTCGGAACGTAGGTGAACCGTTACAATTACACGGAATATCACAAGGTATATGGTGAAACTTATAATTACATTGTTGAACGAAAATTGATCGTTTGGAAGTTAAAGCGGCTCTCGTATATCAAATTAGTGAATGGAGTGGGCATGCGAGCGTGCAAGCGAAACGGGCTTATAAAGGGAAGACGGCGTGCGACGAGGACGGGAGGAGAAAGAATCCGTTCGTTACGAAAAGATAGAGGGTCGAGGAAGAAGGAGAGAAGCGAAGACCGAGAAAGCGAGAAGCGATCAATCGAGGCGGAATGACAGGCGGCCGGTGATATCGCGAGCATCGACACGACGACAAGTGCCTCGCGCGCCGTCCCTCGAGTTAGCTATACATAACGCTCGACAAACGTAACCGTCTCGTGGATCCTTCGATTCGACTTCCAACTCCAGCGAAACGAGTCGTTTTTTCAAAAAAAAATATATATATATATCTTTACGCGTTTGTCCAGCGAAGATGGGTGCAAAGACGAACGGGTGAACGGTGAAAATGGTTGCGTAAAAGGGGGCCGAGAAGAAGCGGGATGGCGCGGCTAAATCGAGACGAAGAGCGATTTTTCGTCGGTTGGCGAAACGGCGCAAAGGATTTTGGGTGGGTCGTGGTCGCTTTCGGAACGCGCGAAAGAGGCGGCCGCGAGAAAGGAGCGCGCGAGCAGACGGATTAATGTAAAGGCGTACGACCCTAACAAGCGAATTATCCCCGAGATATATCGTGCCGCTTCACGGGTGGTTAACTCCGCGCGGAGCAGAGAGAAAGAGGAGGGAAGTAATAATACGGGGAAAGGGAGAACGAGTACCCCGATGACGAGGATGAGTAGGAGGAGGAGGAGGAAGAAAGCGAGATGAAGCGAGCGCTTCCAAGTCGGGATGATCGCGGCGGTGGCTAATGCCTCGTAAGCTCTTACTAATCTCCTTACCGCTCTTCTCTCTTGATTTACCGAGATGTTTTCATTGTCTTTGCCGAGTGATCGTAAAAAAAAGTCGCGACCAGCGCTCTCTTTCCACCGAACCGACCGTATCTACGTCGTTCCCCGAAGATCCGATTCTTCGATTTCTTTTTTTCTTTTTTTCCCCTTTACCAATAAACTTTCCTTTCGAATCGATCGCATAACGAGCAAAGAAATATAAGGAAAATCTCCGAGTTCTCCGATTTGGAGGAGATAATAAAAGAGGAGATCGCGGAGAGTTTAGCGACCCTTTGCCTTTGGTGAAAATCGACGCGGTTAAAAGCACGCAGAAGCTTGGAATCTTTGGACGATGGAGCCGGCGACTTTTTCTTCTCGGAAGAATAATATTTTCTTACGACGAGGCGGAGAGAGAGGAAACAACACTCTCCGTTGCGATCAATGGGAGGAGGGAGAGGGGGACCGAATCCGCCTCTGCGTCTCCGCGATGAATTTTTCCACGGCACGCACCGACGAGCAGGGAATATAATGGCGGTACATTGCACCCTGAACATAAATTCCGCGATCAAAGTGCATCGCGTCGCACCAGGACGAACTTTAAGCATTTTATGCGATTAAGTTCCTCTTCCCCTTCCCCTCCCCATGGAATCGTCCCAGCCTCGATCCCTTCTTCCCTCCTCCTTCGCGCACGCCCTCCTTCCTCCCTTCGTCTCTTTCTCTTTCGATCGATCGGCCACCGGTCCGTCCATCCTTTTCCAGGCCGGACAACGCAACGCGATGGATCCGAACCGAAGCCGGGGTTTATCGAGCTCGACCCGAGCACGGACGACAAATCGTCCAAGTTTTAAGTATTTTCGAAAAGAATCTATCTGCGAAAATATCGGAGACGCGATTCGGGCGACGCTCCGCGACGAGTTGGAGAAAGAGAGACGGAAAGCCGAGAAAGCCGGCCATAAAACACGCGTGCATGGATGCATTTACCAGCAGCGTCCCAGGGAGGGAGGGAGGGAGGGAGGAGGTAGGAGAGGTTGTTGCCAGTTGTTTTCCCGAGGGACAAATTTATAACTCGGTCTCGTTCGAGAACTCGGGGAGGAGGAGAAAAATCACCGCGACCCAAGGAGAGAGGGNGAGGTATCTCGGTGTTGGTTTTTCGTAGATCGACGCGCGTACGTTTCTCGGTTACGCGATCCCGACGTTCGATTAGCGCCGCTCTTAGCGGATACTCATCTCGTCTCGACCCACTTTTCGCCACGGATCTTGACCAAGTTTCCATCCTTCGATCCAACCATCGAATCACGCTTCTTTTGCGGGGGCCACGAATACGCCTATATTCATTTTCGCGGGCCAAACAACCGTGTATCCGCGAACGAAACTGCAACGCGCATTTTCGTCATCGACATTCCTTTCTTCTTCCCGTCCTAGGTCCTAAAACTGTAAATCCGTCATCAGGGAGACGAGAGTCAAGATACCTCACAGATTTTCCCCGAAGGGACCCGTTAGTTTTCGTCCCTGTTATTTTCTCACATCTCACGGCGTATCGTACGGCGGCGTGGTGACGCGTCGTAATTTTCACTTCGCCCACTTCGAGTGACTTCGAGGTCCCTTCTATGCGCGTGGAATCCCGGAGTCGAAAATTGTGCTAATCCTTTTAAAGCGACCCGTGGATCCCGAACGATCGGCCGTAAGTAACAGAACAGGTAAGTAACAGAACTGAGGGCCACCGGGATTGTAGCGAGGAAGAGAGAGAGAGAGAGAGAGAGAGGAAGACGGAGGTGGGTAAAAAAGAACAAAAGCGAGGCGGGCAAGCTCCCCAGGTGCTCTCCGTGAGTGGCTTTCGGTTCCTTTGGATAACCGTGAACGAGTCGCCAACGCGTTAGAGCCAGCACCGCCCGACACCGACTTTCTAACGCTTCTTCCACGCTTTCCTCTGCGCTTCCCTTCCGTCTCGAGAGGAACGCGCTTCCATTCGCGCGTTTACATTTTTCAGCCATTAGCACGCACACACACATATATATATAGGTCTTATAATGATAAAAGAGGGAGAGGGATATCGAGATTAAGTTCGACGAAGAAAGAGAGAAAGAGAGAGAGAGAGAGAGAGAGAGGAAGACGGAGGAGGGTAAAAAAGAACAAAAGCGAGGCGGGCAAGCTCCACAGGTGCTCTCCGTGAGTGGCTTTCCGTTCGTTTGGATAACCGTGAACGAGTCGCCAACGCGTTAGAGCAAACACCGACCGACACCGACTTTCTAACGCTTCTTCCACGCTTTCCTCTTCGCTTCCCTTCCGTCTCGAAAGGAACGCGCTTCCATTCGCGCGTTTACATTTTTCATCCATACGCACACACACACACATATATATATATTTCTTATAATGATAAAAGATGGAGAGGGATATCGAGATTAATTTCGACGAAGAAAGAGAGAAAGAGAGAGAGAGAATAGGCGAAGGAAAGCATCGGTCGGTTGGACCCATAGGGATTGCCAAGCACCGTTTTACGATAGCCGATGAACACGGATCAACGATCGGGAGGCGATAACCGTCTCAATGAGCCGCAGTAAAGCGGGTTTATTGCTGGATCTAAAGTGCGGGGAATATCCGACCTGTTCGAAGAAGCGCGAACGCAGTCTCGTAACAGCACCTGCACCCCGCTCCTGCGCCGGATCCAGTTTAAATAACCGGTACCGAACAATGGCCCGGACCGCGCGACGCCGCAATTTGATTTACGCCCCACGATCGCGGAACGTAAACAGGTATACACATCGATATCCGCTGTATCGATGTATAAATCGTCCAACGTTTTTCCAACGAGAACTGGGTAATATCCAGGTTACGCAACAACAGTTTCGTTAGTCGCCCGAACCAATCATCCGTGTGTACATTTTACGATCTCGATCTTGGTCTTGATAAACTGGAAAGATTTCATCCAACATCCTTTACACTTTACCAACATGATAGAAAGAGGAACGTAATCGTTGGACGGAACGAATACCGAGAATAAGGTTAATAGTACGAAGAACCGCTGAATATACCTCCGGGAAGGAAAGGGTATTTACCCTTTCCTCTTCCACGGTCTCCCGATAGACCGTTCATCCGTTCCCCGCTTTATTTTTCCAATGTCGGTCAACGATCGACTCGGAATAATATCCGACTCGATGTAATAATAATGTCTATGCTAATTGTTCCACCGCTCTCCGCTATTCGTTCACCTTTCCTTCTCGATTCTTTATCGATTCCACCGCGAATAGGGATGCCGCTCCATTTTATTCCGATAATAGGGAATTTATTCGAGACGAGAGAGAAGAACCCGGATTACGATATAATAACGATTGTATATATATATGTATAATTTCAAGAAGGAAAGGAGAAATCTTTACGATCGAGAGAGAGGAATTTGATCAATTATTTCGAGATAAAATTTCGAATTCCGCTCGCTTCTTCGAAACTTTCCGAAATATCGAAATATCGCAGTCGAAACGCGATATCCTTCTGTTTTTCCCTCCGCCGATTCTTCTCGCGTTTGTTTTACGCGGACCGGCATCGGATCCCCGAGCTTTAAATTCGGCGAACTTACTACCGTGAACGACGCGTGGTGTAGAGACGCCGGTACCCGGTCGGGCGCAAAGGGCGAACGTCACGTTCACTTTACATTCTTTCCCCAATTTTACGACGTGGCTGTACGTTGTAAAAATCGATATAGGGAATTGGTGTGTACATACGAAGGGGGCCAAGTATCGGAGCGAAAAGGTTTCGCGAACGGAAACTTTCAGCGCGGAAAGCGAATCTCCTCTCTCTCTCCTTTCGTCCTTTCTCCCATAGGCGTATTCTAAAATTTCAAAAATATATTTATTTCCAATATTATTCTCGAATAAAACGCAAACTCTCTTACTTTTTATCTTATTATCCGTTCGTTTGTATCGTTTCCGTTTACCTAAGTTTCTTAGGTAACGGAACTTTGTTTTCTTCTTATAATTCTTTGACGTTTCTATTTCTCTTTTTTTTATCCTGTTTTTCCAAGCTAAAATTTTACTCGTTTCTTTCGCGAGTAATGCTCAAAACAAAGCTCGTAATTTAATCTTAACCACGTTTTCCAGAAGGTAAGTTATTTTCCGGTTAAGCGCTCGAAAAGATTAAAAATCGTTTGCGAGAGTATCGAGCCGTGAATTTCTTGGCAAAATTTTTTTTTATCTCGACGTTTAATATTTCTTTAATTTTTTTTCAATTTAATTAAACCGCGCAAAAGTTTTTCTCTCTTAAATCTGTACTCATAGAAGCATTCTTACAGATAATAAACTCGATCGATTCCACGTTCTAAAACACCGTTTAAATTATAAATACTATTCGAAAATGGAAGAAACACGATTACGAGAAAGTAGCATTCAATAATAGCTGTTTCGATAATAAGAATCAACGTTGAAGAATGATCTTTGACCGAGTAACCTTTTCACAACTATAAATAATATTTTCGCATCGAGGCAGAAAAAAAAAGGTAGGGATTTTCAGCGGCTTCGTTAAGCTCGAAAAAGAAAAAAAAAAAACGACAAAGCTGTGCATGTAAACAACGAACTCCTCGTCGCGTAAATGTCAATCTTTGTAAAAAGAAAAAAAAAGCAACCAACCGTGGTGGGCAAGTACGCGTACAATGGACATTTTAGGGAGCCCTCCTATCGAGGACCGCGCATCGATTATCGACGAAATATTTACGATCGACTACAGGTGATATACAGGTGATCGCAAAAGCGTCCCATTTCGTTTCCCTTCCGAATTCTGAAGAGAGATTATCCTCCGTGCATTTCCTTTTCCTCTCTGTCTCTCTCTCTCTTTACTCGTACGGATGCTGGAGCGCAACATAGGAGAAAATCGAATATACTTTTGCGAGCAAGTGTAGAAATATGGGCGACGATAATACGGTTCTAGCTCGTGCGAACGCGTACATGATCGAACATTTGCGAAGTGTCGATGTAAGTAATAACGAAGCACGATATTATACGTGGTACGTAGATGCAAAGGCACGAACTCGGCTCGAAAACTTCAGGGTTGGCCGAGTCAAGGCCCCCGCGTTACTTCCAGTCGCTTTTTCTCCTCCCCCTCCCCGTATGTATCGCCCGTTATACGCCACGTCACGACCCAGTTTTCCTTCGTATCCGAGATGGGGGGCGAGCGCGAGAACGGAGGAGGGAAGATAAAGAGAGGAAGGAAGGGGGCGGATGGGGAGAAGAAAAAAGAAGTAGGGAAAGATGGAGGAAAGAGCGCGAGCAGGTAAGCGAGGAATCGCGATTGGATCGGTGCCAATTCCTCCCGGGAGATACGCCGATTTGAAATTCAACGCGATGAAAAGGTTCGCCTCCTCCTCTTCTTTCCACCCCTGCCGCCACTCTCTCTCTCTCTCTCTCTCTCTCTCTCTTTC
>NW_006263987.1:260848-262893 GCF_000469605.1 Apis dorsata
TTTTCTAGCGCGCGCTTTCGCCCGCGTCCAACTCGCTAAACTAGTTCGACCCTGTAATATACGCGGCCTCTAAACTATATATCCCTACTAGTTCGCTAACCCAGAGACCGGAAGCACTGGCAGCCTTTCAACTTTGGCAGGTTCGAAATCCTTTTAATTCGGATTGAACTCTTGATCGAGAAAAATATTTTTCTTTCTTCTTTCTTTTCTTTTTCCTTAATTTCGTTAATTCCACGAGGGAGAGGATGAGAGGCGGAGAATTGGAGATCTTTTGGAAACGACCGTGCCAAAGACGTTACGTTCGATCGTAAAATTGTAGAGCGGAGCGAATCCGTCGCGATGACGTAAGAAATCGATCGAAAGAATCGTTCGCGATCGAAAGAATTTTCCAAGATGCATAACATGTATAACACGGTCGAATGTTATTCACGATTTTTTTCGATCGTAAAGAAATATATATATACATTGGAGCGGGCGACCGAGGAAAGAATATTTTATTCGAGAGAATAAAGGAAGAATGTGTATCGGTGAGAAGAGTGCGTGGAGTGCTTTTTGTATATATATATATATATATAGGTTTAGGTCGCAAGGGTCGGAAGACGGAAGCAGATTAAGTCGGAACGGGTGGTCGATCACGGATTCTTTTGGAAATTCGCCCCCTTCGCAAAGTCGCGCGTTACACGGCTCTTTGTGCGCGCGGCGGAGAGAAGAAGAAAACGAGGGGCAAGCGAGAACGTCGTTGACTCGGAAATATCGCCAAGGGTCTCGCTTTTGACGAAGCTCCGCGAGCCGTAAGAGCCATCATTGCGCGTACGAGTATGTGTCACGAGGGATCGAGATGCTTTCCTCCCAACCGAATTCCCTCCGTTTCCATTTAACGTTTCTCTCCACGACCACGAATACCTAAAACTTTGCGAAATATCTTCTCGTCCCTGTGAAAACAACGCGAGAATTTGTCGCGTCAACCGTTGGATTACTTTCCCCTCCCCCTTCAACACTCTCGGCTAATCTCGCCGATCCACTTATCGCGTTAACGCGTTAACGCGCACGTATTTTCGGCCGAGGAAAAAAAATACGGAGGAAAAACACCCCGATATCCATTCGATTCGATCCACGAGGGAGCGTGCTTTCGTTTCTTTTTTTTTTTTTTGGAATATGCATCGGCAATAGATCCGATCTTCTTTTCGCTTTTCTTCTAGGGGAGAAAATATATAAATGCGATTTCTTGAAAGAGAAAAAAAGAAGTAAATAGATCGCAAACGATAAAAAATTCGCTATGCTTCGGCGAAACGTTTCTACGAATCCGAATATACACGATAGCGACACATATATTCTCGCCAATGTGTGTAAAGAAAAAAAAAATATCGCGCGACTAGATTTCTTTAAGCTCATTCACAAAATTTTAAAAAAAAAGAATAAATGTATTTTCTTTTGTTTCTTCTTTCTTTTCCTTCCTATTCTTTAATCGTGCGCAACACACAAATATCAAGCGATCGCGAGGAATAGGTGAGAAAAGTTTTGGAAAGAAAAAGAAAAAAAAAAAAGAAAAGAAAAGAAGCGGAAGGAGGCAGACAGATAATAATCTCGAGCGAGAATTTTGACAAGGCAAAATTTTGATGGAAATATTGGCTAGGGAATAGAAAAAGCTGTGTAGTTAAAATCCGTTACCGTGTAAAAAGTATGTGAAAAATCCTGGATCGTGTCCACATCGCGATCGGAAAAAGTGTCCCGGTGCGTGTTGGCTGGTAAGGTGTCGGTTGGGGAATCGAGTAGAAAAGTGAGAGAAGCGACGATCATCGAAGACGGTAGCGTAACTACGAAGACACCGCGTACATTTCGTGCACTGACCTTATAACGAACATGTGTCTCCCGTGGTCCCTGGATGGACAGTCATTGGGTCTCACACAGGGTGGCTCGTAGCAGTCAGTAGTCGACGGTGGTTCGAATACGTGTTCACGCACGCACGCACGGTGCCGGCACGACCTTGACGTGGCGGCGGCTACTAACCACTTGGCGACGGAGACGCGTGCGAACGACACGCGTGC
>NW_006263987.1:263424-263913 GCF_000469605.1 Apis dorsata
CCTATCTCCACCCGATTTCCGATTCATCCGTGATCCGTCACATCCGCGGCCACGTTTTTCGTTTCGTTCGACGCAACAAGCGCTACCGATACCGCTCTTTCGCCGATTTCCTTCTTTCTCTTTTTTCTCTTCCCTCCTTCCATCCTTATCGTTCGTATAATCGCCTTTTATCTCTCATCCGATTCCATCGAAGCGTCGAATTCGTCGAATCGGTCGAAGGGTTTCACCGCGGACGAGATTGCGCGACTTTAAACTTCGTCGAGTTTTCAGGATTTTGGTCGGAAATCGGGTTTCCACGATACAACGGTATAAGTCTTCGTGGACCCTCGACGCGCAAAGATGGAAGTAGATAACACACGGAGGAAAAAGTTCGTTTGTTTATCCCGTCCCTATCATTTCGATTTACCCATATTTAATCCTATTTTCGCGATTGTCCGATCCAACTTTGCCAAGCAATTTTATTTATCTCTGTGTTCCTTCCCCCCCCCC
>NW_006263987.1:263933-264734 GCF_000469605.1 Apis dorsata
CCTCTCCTCGAAATAATTCAATCGCGACGTTTCCGAACGATTTCGATTTTCGATATTTAGCTCGGGAGAGAGGGATGCGTGACGGAGATTCCCTCTATAATAATATCCCGAATCCATTGGATTTACGACGATTTAGATTTCGTTGCGCCGGATGAAATTTTCGGAGGAGAAGAGTCTCGACGATGTAACATAAATCACGCAGTCCTCGACCCATTTACTTAGCCGAGTTTAGAAAACGTTTCGCTTCCAGGGATCACGTCTTGTGCGTGGATAAGATGGAAACGTTCTCCGTTTCATCCGTGGAGAGAAACGCCAACAGGTAGGGACGAGGTGGGTGAACGAGCGATAAAAATTATTCGCGAGGGGAATAAGAAGTTGGAAAGAAGCGAAACGCACGCACGGCCACTCTCTCTCTCTCTCTCTCTCTCTCTCCACCAGGGAGAAGAAGGCGAGAAGGGAAGGAAGAGAGGGAGAGAGAGAGAGAGAGAGGGATCCCGCGGGCAGTCGGCCGACCACGTGGGTGCCGCCCCCATGTTCGCATGGCCACGTGCCAAATAACTCACTTGGCACGCGTAAACAATTACTCCGAAACTCGTGTTATCGCGCTACATTACGCGTATATATCTCGCGTTGCGACGCGTGCGTTCCGCACTCGGCGTCCTTTCACGCATCCCGGTCCCGCGCGGGAAACCTCTTCTCCGCCTTCTTCTCTTCCTCTCTTTCTCTTCTCCTCTTTCGTCGCTTCGATTTCGTTCAAAACTGAATTTCTTCGTCTTCTCACCAATTATATATATATATATA
>NW_006263987.1:265059-267054 GCF_000469605.1 Apis dorsata
TGCGCAGGGAAAACCGGTGAAACGCTCGTTTTTTACTCGTCGGATATGATTAATTAGTTTGGCTGAGGGTTAACTCGGTGTCGAGTGTGCGATCGAAATACTCGATCAGGGAGGGAGGGGAAATCGGACAGCTTCTTTTCCGCGTTCACCGGATCACTGGCTCGGAGCATCCGCGGNTTTTGGGTATCGGCCAAAGTCGATTCTCGATGTCGAGACCCGTTCCTTCCAGGGATGGAAATATCGAAATCGGCGCGAATCGAGCTTCCTCCGATAAACCAGTCCAGTTTCCCCGTCGTCACGTTTCGACCACTCGTCCCGCGCGATTCTACGTCGCGATATTCGTTCGCCTCGTCCGATCTTGACGAGTCGTACACGAGCGTGTGTACACGAGTTCGCTCGAGAACGAAAGTATTTCGCGCGCATGTGGTTAGACGACGCGAAAGCGTAGAAGAAAAGAAAGAGAGGAGAAAAGCGAAGCGTAACGGAGGTGATCCAGATCGCGCCTCCGCATCGTCACCTTTCGTTCCGGTCATCACCCCGACCAAATATATTCCGATTGTATAATAAACGGTCGCCCTGTTCGCATAAGTTATGCAAATCGATGCCGCGAGTGATTTAGACGATAAACTGGATCGCAATGCGGTGGACCACACACCGCGTTCACCACGCCACCTCTTCTCCCTCCAAATTGCACGTTGGACGCGTTAAACCTTTCCTCGAGATAAATCCTGTGTCCCGTGATTTATACACGAAACCGCCATATGTATATATCGGTCCGATATATCGATAAAAAAATTCGATCCTGCTTGATAAATTACCGCTTGATAAAACTAGGTATGGAAGAACTCGTAGAATACAAGAGTCGTAAAGCGATGTTACGCCGCTAGAGTCGAATAAAACTTGTCCTGCCGACGAGGACAACTGCCGGCACGTTAATACCGATCGACCGACACAGCTTACGAGTGTTCCTTTCCATTGTTGCCGTTACGAGATCAAAAGTAAATATTTCGAGTTTCGGGTAAAGTCACGGCGAACAAGCTCGATTTTGCATCGTTCCGAACGATTAAGCATGGATATTTATCGATCGCGACCAACGGAAATCCTTCTCGAAAGATGAAACCTACTCCTTTTGCGACGAGCTTCGTTTCGAATTCGTTCGTCCATCGAAAAAAGAAGAAAAATGATGATTATTTTCACCGAGCCGAGTTTAAATTTGCGCCGACTGCGTTCGAAAAAAAAACAAGAAAGGATAATACCGTTTTGCTTCCATTCGCAAAATAATCCAACAATATAAAATCGATTCTTCTTTCGATTTTCCGCATATGATCCTGAATTCGCCTCCTATTTATTCCCACCGAAATTCCTCTTTTTTTTCCGCGCTTTAATCCCGCTTCCGTTTGCTGCGTCTCTCGTTTCGAAAAATTTGGAAACACCGTTGGACCCCCGTCTCCCGTTCCGTCTCCATTTCTCGACGAGGACGCGTGGGTTTTTCGTGGGTGAAACGCCAAAAATCGCGCGGTCCGTGACATTTATCGGCTCTCGCCCTTATTATTCCCCATTTCCATTAATCCGCCTCCTCCCTCCCCCTCCGTGACCTTCGACCGAATCTCACGAATCGTGAACGAACATTCCTATCTCTCTACTCCCATCATCGACGATGCAAAGGTTATCGACAATGGCGCGCGGCCAGGAATAGCAGACGGTGCATTGTGTTTAGCGGTGTATAGGATATCCGGATAGAGGACGTCCACGAGTGGCCGAGGGGAGAGAAGGGGGCGTTCGCGGTTCCGGATCCACAACGTTCGTCGCTTGCATCATCCGCCGGTTCCAGCCCAAATATTTCTCGGCTTACGTAACCGCTAATCGCAATCGGAAAGTAGAACTTTCGTTGCCCCGCGATATTTCCACGCGTTCTTATTTATTTTCCGCTTCGCCCGATATCGGTTTTCTCTTCGCTTTTACGATAAAAAAAAGGAAAGGGGAAGAAAAAAAAAA
>NW_006263987.1:267282-270362 GCF_000469605.1 Apis dorsata
GTTCGAGGAAAAAGATAGACAAAAGGAGTGCGATTTAAGGATCGTACGAGATGAAAAACTATTATGAATAACTGGAAAATTTTTGACGTTTAATGGTTCACTGGACTCTTTCATAGGATAAGTAGGGCACCGTTGCTACTCTTCCGTGAAGGAACCGTTCTTTTTCGAACGGGATGGCACATAAATTTTTGCATTTCACGATAGCCCACTCTCGAAAACAAACGTTTCAAACAGTTCTCTCTCTCTCTCTCTCGATTAAAAGGATATAAAGTTAATTAATCCTCCGGATCAACGATTCCTCGCCATCTCTTCCGAATTTCTTCTATATCGTTCGAATATTCCACGTTCGCGCGAACGAAGCCTCGACTTGTTCGAAAAAGAGAAAAAAGAAAGGAAGAGAGAAATAAATATATATCCCGAACGTTAGCGAACGCGAAGGAAGGAGCGCACAATTTCGCGAAAATACAAGGGTGATACGCGCGACGTGGAAGCTGCGTCACGTGAAAAACAGATCGATCGAGTCTCCCCGGAGGGAGAGGGAGAGGGAGAGCGAGAGCGAGAGAGACGGAGAGAGAGGAGAATCGTGGAAATAACGGAGCAGCCGAAAAGCTCGACATTTAGCTTTTCCCATCGCTCTCCCCTCCCCGATCGTCGCTAGGTCTCGACTCATTGCGTCGTAAATATAGGTTTTTAATGCGCGGACGATATAAGTCGTTCCGCGTGGTCGGAGTTATTTCACCGATGAGACGACGCGATGATTTGTAACGCGATTTCCTCGACCTAGGCGGCGTCAACCCCCCGAGACGGGATTCGGGGGATCGAAGAAACGGGGAACAGGTTTCTCTTCCCTTCGACCCTTCCGCTCTTCTCTCAACGCCCACGCTTATGAATCAGTGGATGAATGAATCGACTTTGCCCTACTTTCCCACGCGTGGGAGTGTATCGTATCGGCCGGCTCGCCTGACATTTTCGCGCCGCAACCACCCCTGGCCAGGTCAGCATCGCGGCGACGTCGTGGGCGTTGCTGACTCTATATCTACCCACGTAGTAGACGAAAGTCTGGCTTTCGACCACGACCACGCAAAAATTCATTTCCACGGTCGCTCCGTTTCGTTGGGAAAACAAAGTCGTATCGTCGCGGATGCCAAACGGATACTCTCTCCCTCTCTCTCTACGCGCGTATCCTTTCTCCTCCCTCCCCGTGGAGGAGAAAATTTCATTTCGCGAAATATAATCGGCGCGTAATCACTCGAACGTATATAAATACGATATTAACTTATGCCAACTAACTTAAGCGAGCTGCGACGCGTAAACCGGACTGACGTCAGCCGCGTCCCTGGTGTCTCGAGTGTATCCATTAGCTTTCGACCAACCGTCGAAAAATATCGAAGAGGGAAATATATCTCCGAAGATCGCGGTTACGCGCGGTATTCGTCCGTTGTTACACTGTTACTAAACTTTCATTCGAATTAACAATCGTGCCGTTCTAACGTAAGCGCTCTCTCCAGAGAAGAAGAAGCGTCGTTCCTTCGTCTTAATTCTAAAAAAAAAAAAGAACTTTCGACGTTGGAATATCTTCCATATTATATATCCCGTATATTCGAACGAAACATCGTTTCCGTCAACTTTTACCCAAACGAAGGAAGAAAGTTTGCGAGAAATGACGCAACGCGAATAAACGCAAGTGTATCGAGGTCGTTTACCGAACGCGAGCGCCTCGCGTTTTCTCAAAGACTGACCGAGAGCCAACGTCCCCGTCCTCGCTACGAATCGGCCACGTGCGTCGGGGAATTACCGTTTCATTACGCTCAAAGAGAAACAGAAGAAGAAGAAGAAGAAGAAGAAGAAGAAGAAGAAGAAGAAGAAGAGGCGGCGTTGAGGCAGGCTCGAGCACGGCGTAAGCGCAAAATAAACTGGAAGACGCATGGGGTTCTACGTATGCCTCACGCACCGAGTCGTTCTTGTAATAATAATAACGGCCTTGGTGCGTAAAACGCGTTTGAAAATCCGTCCGATGCATTCCTCGCGCATCCTCGAGATTCAAGGTTTTCGCCGTGATAAATGGAGGAATTCGCGACCGGTCCACTCTTGACCTTTTCCAAGCTCGACCTTTTCTTTCGTTCGAAATATCCGTGAAATATCTCGATGCACGAGGAAAATATAGGAAAAGCATCGTCCACGATCCTGTGGCGCGTAACCACGGTTTAATCGTCGATCGCGTCCGATCTCCATTTATTTATCCCCGCGACCTTCTCCAAAATTGGACGACCACGTTACGAAGAAAACGTAGGCGGTACGTGGTATGAGAAAGATTCGTTCCAGCGCCATATAATATACATACATATATATATACACATATATGTATATCGGATCGAGTATAATCGGAACAGGCAAACTTCCACGTTTTCTAGATATCGTGCCATTCTCTTCGATAGTTATACGTAACTATACACCCCCTTTCTCGCCGCTATATGCCGCCCCCTTCCCCTCGTTCAACCGTTCGTTCATTCAGAACGCGAAATCAATGAACGTTATTTTCGGCGAAAGCTGGCGTCTACGAGTGACCGACGCGAGCTACGCACTTTTTTTCTTTCTTTACACGTTTACTCGCAATGGACGACGCCATCTCCTATGCGCTTTTCCCCATTTCTTCTCCTTTCTTTCTTCCTTCTTCCTTCTTCCGCGCGACATTTCGGGACGAATCGAAAGGCGAATAACGCCTCGCAGCGCTGTCGGATCCGAAGGGATTTAAAAATCGATCGAGACCCCTGTAACGTAATTTTAGAAACTTTAAAGACCGGTTTCCTTCGGATTTTACCGTGTAAGAGTTCGCTCTTTGTTTACGGCGCGATCTCTTCCTCAATTAAACGAACTTATCTCCCTGGTGTCCGGGAGAAAAACGTGGCGGAAATTAAACGGGCCGTAAAATTCTCGACGTTAATAACCACGTTCTTAAATCTTTTTTCGACTCGAGGCCAACCGCGGGATATCGAAAGAAAGTGAGGAGGAGGAAATGACGCTTGCATTGTGATTTTTTTTTTTTTTTTTAGTAACGCCACGAGACGTAAGGATCCGTATCG
>NW_006263987.1:270555-272587 GCF_000469605.1 Apis dorsata
TCGCCTCGCGACTTTTAAGGTGGTCAAGCGCGTTTCCCCTTTCTCTCTCGATCGATCCTTCGATCCTTTCGCTTTTTCCGTCGCGACACGTCTCTTTACGACCCGCTCGTAACCCGTGCGTCTAAACCCATGCAACCTCGAACCCCTTCCGCTTCCGCCTCTGCAAACCTATACGTATCTACGCGATCGTTCTTCGAAAATACTGATTTTTTTGTTACTCGCGTGCATCCCAATTCCCTCGTACCAACCAAACATTTCCATCATATATGTAACTATCGTCGTCGAGTTTATACGACGAACCATCCTCTATTTCGATAATCTCCGTTTGATCTTCCGTTTAACGAGCAGTTCTCTCGTCATGGAACATGCAAATATCATACATAATTTTATTACGTAAGCTGGTGACGAATCGTGAGATATCGTTCCTTCCAACCCACGATAATGTACCTCCTAACGGTGTGCAAATCGATCAATTATCACCCGACAAATCGCAACTATACGACACGCGGACGGCAAACAAAGGAAAAATCCTTAACGGTACGCGTGTAAAGAGATATCGTACTTTGATCGATATCTCGCAATTGAAATCGTTACACGGACAAATCGTGGATCCTGCCTATGCGCCACGCATATGAAGATTTACGATTTATCGGATATAGGGTCGAGACGAATTGTCCGAAACGTGGGATAAAAATGAGAGAGGATGCGAGGAGTCGATTAAACGTATCGAATCGCGAATATATATACGCGATTTTTCACGCGCGACGAGTTTAAAGTTTCGACTGCGACGAGCGGAAAGATAAAGAAAAGGTAAGGAGGAGCGGTTGAAACCGGTTGAAGCGGCGCGACGACAGAGAGAGAGAGAGAGAGAGAGAGAGAGGTGAGCGATGGCTCGTCAACTCGATGACAATCGATGACAGCGGCTCAGCGACGGGCACGCACGGATCGCACACGTGCCGCGCGGACCACACGGGAAAAGATGCGCGCTCGCGCACTCCTTTTCACGGTGCCCACCAATTCATATGGTAATGGCGAGCCCCGCCGCGTTATTCTGCCTTTATTAAGTGCACTGCGTCTGACCCATTTCGCCTGTCAGCCCGGCTCCAGGAATTTCTGAGTCATCCGGCCCGCGTCGCTAATAACCCTCCTCTCGCTGCTCCCACTTTTTTTCGGCCTATTTCCCACACTCGGGAAAAAACATGGATCGAACGGCGCCTCTTTCGCTCCGTTTCGGGAAAACAACCGCGATTAATACGTCGTATGTTCGCACGTGTGAATTATTGTACTGGAATTGGAAGATTTTGAAGAGATGGTTTGGAGGGAAACGAGAGAAGGGGAGAGAAGGAAGGCGGTGCACGCACGCACGAAGCCAGGCTAATTCGAGGTGGTCGCGGCACGAGCGGCGAAACGTGGTTAATCGTGGAGCTCGTTTCGAGGGATCGTTGGTGAAACAGCGGAATGAATAGCCGTGGTTATTTGGGTGGAAAGGGGGAGGGAGGGGGTCCCGCTCGATGGCGAAGAACGACGGTGCGCGTCGAAAGCGGCGAGGCGGAGGGCGGGCTGTCATAAATTTAAGCAACAATTAACATTGGGAGTCGGTCTGTTCCCACAGACCTGCATACGTATCTGTATCGCGGTGAGCGGCCGTACAAAGTCGGGGCTCACGGAGTGTAGCTCGGTGAAAAAGATGCGTGCACACGCGAGTCTGCGCTCGGTTCGTACGCGGAGAAAGGAATGGAACGATAGGCAGAAAGGCGAAAGGGAGAAGGAGCACGATACATCGTTCGGAGGTTACAGGTTAAACTGTTCTCTCAACGCCGTCCCTGATTTATTAATCATCGCCGCAGCCGCAGGCTACCTATATTATTATCCTCTTTCCATCTGCCACTTCATTTTTCTCCTCGAAAATCATCCTTGCGATTTTTATCCCCCCCGACCACGACAACACCGATCAAAAACATCGCGAACAAATTACGCGCTCTTCTTTTTCTTTTTCTTTTTCTTTTTCTTTTTTTTTTTTTTTTTTTTTGAC
>NW_006263987.1:272797-282482 GCF_000469605.1 Apis dorsata
GTTTATTCGATCGTTGATTCGATACGTTTTCATCCCGTATTTTTCGTTCGAATCGGTCGAATATCCTGAGCAGACGAAACATTATCGATTATCGAATCAACGCGTTGACGCGACGAGCTTCGTATTAAATTCGGAAATGGACGCGACATTCCTTCTCCCCAAATTGGATGGAAAGAGGAACGAAACGGTTTCGCCAACCGAGCTCCCTAATGCGGACATCGATAAGATTCGACGATTAATATATAACTTTACGTTCACGCACACTTCGAGTGCCCGTATCTCTTTGTTACTTTGGTGCCAAGAAATGAATTTTCCAATTACAACTACGATCTAACGCGATTCTTTCTTGAGAATCATCATTTTTCACGTTGTTTGTAAATGGTTACATCAATTTTCGCATTCCTCGGAATGGATTACAAAACACATTTTTCAAATATCAATGTCATCGTGTTAAGTAATTGTACAAACGTAGTAAACCGAGAACGAAAAGAAGAAGCTGTTACTCGGTGGATAATATACATTTTTTTCTTATATTGTAAATTAAACTTTTAACGAACGAAAATGAACTTTTATTAATCAAAAGATCTTTTCTCTTAAAAAAATTCCCTTTCCTTGACGCTTCTCTCAACGCTTTTATACGTCCCTTTGCGATATTTTCTAAATAAATATTTCCGAACGTTAGTTATTCCTTTCGTTCTATAAATTCTGTCGATAAAAAATTTCTAATTCTAGGATCAACACCATCTCGCGTTTGGACGCTGGAAACTCCGACTCGTTACTAGCAATACAGGATATGCAAGGAGGTATTCGTGACGTCACAAACAGGGAGGACACCATCGCGTGAAAAGAAATATACGAAATAAATCGCGTTCCGTAGAAAATTAATCGATTATTAATTTTTTACTAACAATTTCTATATTTTTAAGATCGCATCACGAAGTTAACATTTCCGACAATTTTCTTCGATAAATTTTAATGCAAAATTCTTGTTAATTAATTATTTGTAAATTATCATCGTAAAGATCGTCCGAATCGAGAATCCTCGCTTCGTAATCGAGTATCGAACGATCGATTTATTCGTTTAAACGAGAAACAAACTACGAATAAAAATTATACGTGAAATTAGAGAAGGAAACAACGTTTGAAACGTATGCATTAATAATTAAAAAAAAATTTTGCAGTAATGAGAAATTGTAATGAGAAAATGTAAACGGAGATCGCGTATCAATGGCGTCGATCCGACGTAGCGTGTTAATCGTCGATAAATAATTAATGAAAAAGAATTTTACGTTAAAATTTACACGAGAAAGTTGTTTGAAACGTTAGCTTTAAGATTCAAACTTAAAAATATAAAAATTATTGGTAAAAAATTAATAATTAATGAATTTTCTGTGTATCGTGATCGAAGTGATGGGAGAGATTAGGAGCCGCATAACCAAAGTTAGTGGCACGTTCTCTCTGTCCTTCTCGCGCAATGTTGCTCTTTTTATCTGTGACGTCACGAATACCTCCTTGCATATTCTGTATTGCTAGTAACGAGTCGGAATTTCCAGTATCCAAACGCGAGATGGCATTGATCTCAAATGTTCCGAGAATTATTTTTTTCGTGTAACTAATAGATAAAATGAACTACTTTATGTTTCCGTATGTCGTATATATATTTTAAATATATTTTCGTTATTTCGTACGTTATATATATATATATATATATATTTCTGTATTCTATTATATATTATCTTGTATATATTTTGAATACATTTTTATCGTTTTATACGTATATAAAAATCTGTTGAAAATTATTCGTCTGTATTCTCGAGAATTTGAAAAATTTCGCATGTTATTTTCCATTTTCTCTGTTACAAAATTCGAACAAAAATGTTTTCTGTTAAAAATTTCAATATTGTAATTAGTAGAATATAACCCGAGAAAAAGTGGCATACGAAAGTTTTCTTTTAGAATTTTCAAGATTTGAATTTTTCGAGTATTCGGCTCGATCAATTTTACGATTTTTTATCGAGAAAAGAAGTAGCAGGTAAAATTTTTTCACCAAATTTTTGAAAGTAACAATTTTGTATTAGGAGAATATAATTTAAAAAGAAGTATTACGCAAAATTTCTCTGATATTTCCAAAAAACAAAAATTTTTTACAACACACAGTATGTATATTATAATCCATTTATTATAAACCATGTATATATATTACGTATTAAAAGTAATGGAGTTTTAATTTTTTAATATATATTTATCAAAGCCACAATTTTAATCTATCAGTAGCACGAGTCTATCACATAGTCACCAGGCGTCTTTCATACGAATTGACGATAGTTACTCGTTGTACTACTAACCGCGTTCACTCGACAAAAATAGTCGAATTTATTAAAAGATCGGACTTTTGAATGATTGTTCGTAAACACTGTTAAAAAAAGTGATTAATAAAATTATTTACAGCTTCATTCCCAGCAATATTTTAAGATAATTCTTCGCGCTTCAATTATTATTTAAAATTCGAACGTCAAACATCTCGTTCAAACTTTTTAACATGTTTATTTTGATAAATTTCTACGTGTTCGTAAAAAATATATCTTTATATTTTTTAATTCCTTTATCGTCGAATCACAAGGATGAACGATAATTGCAATTGTCAAGAATTTTATTAAGAGTCTCTAGATTCGTATTATTCGTCCAGAGCAGTATCATCGATCGAATACAATAAACATTCCACTCCCTTCCTTTCGTTGCAAGTTCCATTTCGCGTCCATCGATAGCATCGCCGACTATGCATCACGACTCGGTGTAATGCAACACCATCTGCATTTATCCGAACTTACCCGTAGGATAAGATCTTCCCGTTATCGATATCAATTCGTATCGATCAAAAAGAACCGGGAGATAATAAGAATATTCAACGACGTCGTAGGAGGCAGGGAAGAGAAGAGTCTCGAAGAGTCTCTGCTCTCAATTTCTCGGTTCCTCGATTCCAATTGCGTCGATAAAATAAAATATTACCCAATTCACCCGTTTCAAAGTTTAATTCGTTTAACGGGTTCGTTTCTTAAAGAAAAAAAAAAAAAAAAAAGAAAAGAAAAAACGTGCTGCTAATCTCCATCGATTCCATTTTCTTCGAAACGCGAGCTTGGCACGGGTGAAAAGAAAAAGTATCGGTTCTGTTTTTCGAAATTTTATTAAAATTCGGAGGAGGATAACGAATAATAAACGGGAAATAAACGGGAGCGTATCAATTTGATAGAAAAACGGGTGAGAATATCGCGGCTACTTTCGTCGCTGAATTATTCAACGATGTCAGCCCGAAGCCACGTGTGTATTAAAGCCGCGAGCTAGAGCTTCACATGACGCGGTACTTTGCCAACAGCTGCCTGTTTGCTGTGTTAACGACGTACGCTAATCGCTAATTACACACCGCTTTAATTATCGACTCATTGTTCGAGCCGCGTATATAAATAAAGTAACGCGAAATGACGTTTAACGACTCTATCCGCCGATGTTCCATTCAGCCTCCGGACTTCGATCTCACGTGTCCATTCTATACCTATACGCGTACACTTACACATCAAAGGGGGAAAGTCAAGGTAAGATCGAGAGAAAACATCCATTCTCGACAACGTGTATATACGCGGTGAATGAATAATTGGGAAAAATTTAATCGGCGAATAAATTCTATTCCCAAAATCCCTTTTACTCAACACTTTTAAAAATGGATTGTACGCGTTGTTTGTTTTCATCTTCTCAATCCGTGCATCAAAATAAGGTAAATTGTTAGCCAAGATTCCTTATTCTCTAAACCGACAGATGTTCGTTCTCACGAATAGCTAGCTATCTTTATCTAAAATTAGGAACGATAATTTGCCTGTTTGCTTAACAGCTTTGACTTATGAATTGCGTAAAAAAAAAAAAAAAAAAAAAAGATTATCTCGAAGAAGAACAGCGAAGAAAGAAACGCAAATATCTGGTAAATAAAAATAATTAAAGAAAAAAGAGAGAGAGAGAGAGAGAGAGAGAGAAAAGATAAGAAATTCGAAGCGACGAGAATAAAAAAGTTTGAACTGACGCCATTTTAGGAGTCCTGTATTTTTTACTCTCGAATGGATAAATCGGATAAGAGGGTCGTGGATCCGGAACGAAGGTAATCGCGGACCATCGGAGTTGGAATTGTAAACACGGCTTAAAGTCTGGATAGACGAATGCGGCGCCAACGTAACGCTGACGCAACACGTAAGAGGAGAGTAAACGCGAGACGATATGTCTCGCGACGAAAGGCAATGTCGTATCATCGTGGATTTTCCGAAAGAACAGACGGCTACTTTGCTTTTCGAGTGAATTCAATTGTCGCAAAAAAAGGAAAAGAAAAAAAAAAAAGAAGAAAAGGAGGATCACGAAGAATAATTCGCGTTTCGATCGAAAGAAATATATGGCGAGATGCAAAACAACGCGCTCACGAAATGGCATCGAGTTCTTTTGAAAATTCGATATTTCAAGATTTCGGTTATACGACGACTATGACAAGCAAATGGATCTCATCGTCCGTCGTATGACGCACGCGATATTAATCAACTTTCCTCGAATCGTCGCGCGCTCCAAACACCAAGATTATTTCTGGCCAAATGTTTTTCGTTAAAATTTCACGATCGATGCGTCTGTGACGTAGTTGGATTACAGTTCGCGTTCAAAAACTGTATATTCGCGTGACATTTACGTCATAACCCGTCTCTCACGACATCCTCCTATACATTTTCGATCGACATCCCATAATTGATCGACGAGTTTTAAATTTTGCTTCCAATTGTTGTTGCCTTCGTTTTTATTTTTTTACTTTTTTGAAGCGATAACGAATACACGAATCTCTTAATCGAGTAAAAAGCAAGAAAAAGCATGGTAGTTGAAACGAAAGAGAGGAGAGGGAAGAAGTACGGGAGGAAGGGAGAAGATCGGCGCACAAGGTTGGAACGACGAGGCAAAATAAACGAGAGCGAGGAGCGAGAAGAAGAAAAGAGGGGAGGAGGGGGGGATGAGGAGAATTGGCAAAATCGGCGTGGCGAGGGCCTCGAGGAGGACGATGCGTAAGGCAATAAATATCGCGCGATTAGATCTTGGAAGCAACCCGCTGTCGGGGTTGCTTACGAACACGGAGGGAGCGTCTATTAATCACCGGACGTTAATCAACGAGCGAACCGCTAAGTAGGCCGCGCCGTTAAACGCGCATCGCAACGTATGCATACATGTCGCGCATACGTACGCATGCGTCGAAAATCGGCGTCGAAAATCGACAAAGTGTCCACGTCGGTCGAAATATGCCCGGCGTACAAACGGACGAATGTGGATAGGTGGACGAAGGTGAAGAGGAGAGGATGAAAAAAGAAAAATAGAATCATCTATTGGAGCTAGGCCCGATGTGTGGTAAACCCTTAGCCTCCTATTATTGGACGGAGGGCTCCTACCTACCGCAGACCACGCGCCTGCATCTCTCTCTCTCTCTCTCTCTCCATTTTTCGAGAATTAATCGAAACTAATTGGCAATTTGTGCGAGGGAACCCTTTCGCGTAGAATTACGACGTTCCAACTGCTCCAACTTTTCGCTTTTCGAATCCCTTCTTCCCGCCGACTTTATTATTCCATTTACGATTCCACGAGCTTTTCAAGCGAGCGGCAATCTTTGTTAAATTAATAAATCTTTGCGTAAAACGAATGCGAAGGGATAAAACGAAATGGGAGGCAAAAGTGTGTCATTCGCATTGAAACTATATATCAAGTTGGTGGAATAGTCGGTGAAATGGATGGTGGATAGGAAATGGTGGACGGATTTAAAAGTTACAAGTGTCGCAAAATATTCGATTGTCGGTGTCTGTCGTGGCTTCGAATTACACCGCAGGTATATATACTTTGGATGCATCTCGAATGTAAAGCTTTCGCTAAACATGGGTGGTGGGTCGAAGGGAGAAACTGAAATAGCGAAATTGAAAGAGGATAAAAGCAAGAAGGAAGAAAGGGAAGGAAGGAAGGAAGGAAGAAAGAAAGAAAGAGAAAGATAAAGAGAAAGAGGAAGTGGGCTCTTTATGGACTTGTTTGTCGCTACGTGACTTTTTACGAATTATTCGAAAACTTTGAACCCGCGCACACGCCACATTCGCAATACCGTTTTAGACGATCGCGCGACGAGATGATTTCCTCTTTCTCCGAATAAGTACCGAGTACCCAGAGCTCGACCATTTTTATAAACAAAAGTTCCAATCGCGAGATCCAAGTTTGTAAGTCCAATTTTTAAACCTTTCCGTACTACGTTCGACTTTCGTCGCATCCTTTAAATAAGAAAATAACAAAGAACAACAACAAATTAAATATTCTTCGATCTCGCAATTTTCGAACAAACGATTAAAAAAATTCACATCACGAGATTACCCACAGGTATACGCGTATCCTTTTTTTTTTTTTTTTTCGTTGGAGATGAAAGAACAGGGTACGTTCTCCCTTCGGTCTCGTAATGGTTGGCGATCTGATCGCGCAAAGTCCGGTAAAATCGAAACAAGGCGGACTCGTGAGATAATGGAAAGGGGAGGGAGGAGGAGGCAGCGGAGGACGAGTGGTGGATGTCGTTGTAGAAAAATAAAGTCTGTGAAAAGACTGAGAAAATATGTCGATAAATCTAACCGAGTCTAGCCGAGATAGAGATGGCGAGCGAGCGGGAAACAACTGTCTCGAACGAAGGCCCGGGCGGACTATTATTTCTCCCGTGGTCGTTCCTCTCCTGGGCCACGGCTCGAATCCGTCCTCCCCGTGTATCGCGGTGAGAAGGGCAACGATCCTTCCTCTCCCGGGAGGAGAAGGGGGGAGTTTTCGCGTTCCTGTTACGTTACTCGACATACTTTCCCCCCCCCCCCTTTCCCACCATTGCCTCCCTTCACCCAAAAATTATACACACGCTTCTATACGCGCGATCAAGTTTCACAACGCGACGAATCCGACGATAATATTTACTTTCGCACCGAGGATCGAACCGGGTTTACTAAAATCTTTCTCCTATACTTTCTCTTCGTATACTTTGGAAAAATCATTCGTACGGATTACCTTCGCGAAATCGGCGGAAACTCTTTCTACGATCGATCGCTTTCCGTCATCGTCCCTCTCCATTGGGATCTCTCTCTCTCTCTCTTCGTTCCCTTGTTCCAAGCCCCCCCGTCTCATCGATATTACGTCGCCTCCTCGAGTTTCCAAATTTCCTTACTCGCATCGTTCGATGCAGCGTCGTATTCTCTACGTTGTACGTAAATGTCAAACGTACGCGTTGACATTTATCGTCATCCCTTCTGGAAAATATATAGCTGTAGATTTGCTGTAGAATACATCGCGGGATTATTAACCGATAAATACCGATAAAAGATATAGGAGATCGAGGAAGAAAGACGAGTAAGTTTAATCTTAAATATATATGTATATATATTTCTCGTATAATTATTTACTTAATATAATAGCGTAATGTACATGCGATATATTCCGTGTGAAAGTCTAGCTTATATACATAACACTTGGTGCAATTTTTTTTTTAAACTTTCCATCTTTATTTAATAACATTCGTCTTTGGTGTATATATATATAAGAATCGTGTAATCTTTGTTATACATATTTTTCTTTCTTTCTTTTTTAACCGTAATATACTAAAAAAATAACACAAGTGAATTAGTACATTTTGGAATGTTTTCGATGTAAAAAAACATTATACAGGTTCTTCGTATCTTCGTACTATATCTCGCGTTAACAAAAAGAAGCAATCTACGCTATTACACTTTCTTAACCGCTATACGTTTATTATTTAGGTATTATAAAAAAATATTTATTTTAACATTTATACAATATCTTTCAATTACAATTGTATAAGTCTAAAATATTTAGGAAGATCATATATATATAAATACATAGGTTTGATATTTCGTTACTTGTATTTTATATATATGCGATTAGAAAAATTCTCTTACTTTTATTACGAACGTACATATATAGATTTCATATATTCTTCTTTATTTACAACTTAACGATCGTCGTTAAAAAAATATCGATGATATATGCATCACGATCACCATTGTCTAAAAATTTTCATCACCCTTTAACAAGAACAGCGAGAACAATTTAATTTCGATTATTATTACCATTCACATTTTCCTCAAAGTCTCAAGCATTTCCATATTCGCATTTCGATACGATTCTACTACGATTGGAAGAAAAAAAATAAGAAAGAATTTGCAGACGTACGTTTTCAAAAGATTTTTCGTCATTCTGGGAAAGAGTAGGATTCCGATAGCAAAGTCTCGATATTCACCCATTTCTGTTGAAACAGGCTGTTAAACGGGAGGATCCATTCGTTGTTCGGGATATAATAGAGATAGAGAGGATAAATTTCGCAAAAAAGACAAAACTATCGGTATTTACAAGATGAAACGATTGGACGATTTAAACGTAGAACAGGTGATACGAAGATGCGGTCTATGCAATAGTTGATTTATAGATATCGAGTCACGTATCCAAGGCCGCTGGCAAAGCTCGAAGCGAGTGCGAGGGCGTTACTCGCGTATGACGCGTGCAATTTCTCGTGAAATTATTCCACGCACGCCAACGGCAGTCGGTGATATATGGACAGCCGCATAAAAGACACGTCCCTCCTACACGCGTGACCCATGACCGAACCCGAATATTGAATCACTTTAATATCTCGGAACGAGACACGAGACGAGTCACGGCCCGCGTCCACCTTCTCTGCCCTCTCCACCAATACCTACCTACATAAAACGTCCAACCTTTAGTTTTTAAATAATCTCTTTTCAAATTTTCCTCTTTTTCTCTTTTTCTCCCCCTCATCTAAATCCCCTTCACCTGTAAGAATTTACACGCGTCGCGCGTCCTCCACGTCGAAATCGAAAAACGATTATTTAGCCCGATCATTCGATAGAGAAATTATTAACCTTACGAGTACGAGGTTAATAATTGGTCTGCGATAGCGATGGCCCAGAGATCCGATCCCACCATCACCGATACTTCCAAAATCTTATCTTATATTTTTCGTTCGTTCTAATTAGAGTTTTCGTTAACTGGTTGCTAAACTTGACTAGATTAAGAATTCGAGATGACACAAATAGTGGTTCGAGAACGTAAATAGGAGAAAAAGGAGTACAAATACGGATGGAGCGTAGTGATATAAGATTCTCGATGAGAACGTACGTAGTAGAGGATAATTCACCGCTAATTCGAATTATCGTTTCGAGTATGCTTCGAGCGAGCCCAGCGCAATAACCTCGATCGCGCTCGACGAAAACTTGGTGTCCGTTTCTACAAAGATTCTATAAAAAAATAATTTAGACACGCGATGAAAAAGTTAGGAACCATTTTACGCGAATTGCCATGTAGCGCAGATTGATCGCTTAGAGTCAAACTTTTAGATTATCAAAGCTAATTTTATACACGTATATATGTATATATATACTATATAGATATCTCGTTTAACGAATTATATATATATATATATATATAAGTTTCTAAAGTCATAGGCTGTAGCAATACGGTTACTACGAGTCTCGACGATTATCGACGTAGAAACGAATATTTGTAGAAAATTTGTACATTTTACGATGCTGATCCAATCTTTTTCTTTTCTTTTCTTTTCTTTTTTTTTTTTTTTTTTTTTTTT
>NW_006263987.1:282698-285407 GCF_000469605.1 Apis dorsata
GTAATAAGCCTTTTATCTTTACCCTTTCCTTTTCGTTGATAGCAATTCATTTATTTATACGTACTTATACTTTTAAGTTTTGATTAAAATCGTACAGCAAACGTATACAAGAAAAAAATGAAATATTTCGTACGAACGTTACATAATAAAAATACGCAATATCTTTCGAAAACGATCGATTTCATAAATAAAAATATAAAAAATTATCTTACCCTTTGATAACAGTTATTGAACAATCCGATTCGAGAAGATTAAATTAAACGTTTAAATTAATAAATTGGTAAATGTATTAAGCGCTTAATTAAATATTTCTGGTAACATCGAGATTTTTCGAAATATAAAAGTTGCCAAACTTAAATTTAAACTCTTTATGCTCGTTTTATAATTTTTCGAAATCGAAAACTAAATACGTACATACATGTAGTCGATCAATATCGAATTTATCGTTTCGAATCTTAAATCTCTAAAATGTACGAAAGAGCATTAAAATTTTTTTTTTTTTTTTTTTCTTTAAACGATTAGCTACAAAGATGCAAAACTAATCAACGTTATATAATTATACGTATATATTTACACCGACGTAACGTAATTTTTAACGTAATTTTACGAAAAGATATCAAGAGATAATATCCCTCTTATAATATTTACTCGATCGAATAAATATCGATCGAAATTGTATATATATATATATATACGCTTCTTTCGTCTTAAAAAAACGAATAAACGTTCATCGAATCGCTGTTCATTTTTTAAAGCAATTACGTTAGAGAGCTGGAAATTAAAATTAAAATACTGAATACAAAATTTTCGCAACGGAAAATAAAGTTTACTCGATCGCACTTTTTATCGCTTTTCAACAAGATCTGCAAAAAAATGTTTCGATTTCGATGTATTTCGCGTTATTTACCTTCGATACTTAATTACGCACAAACGTCATTTTAAATGTCATTTGGATGAAAGAATTAATCTTTGCGTGTCTTTCTCTTCGAAAGATTTCGAAATTTCTTTTTTTAAATTAATCGCTGAAAGGAATAATCGCTTTATAATTTTTTCCTTTACATCGATCTCGAAATTAATCTCGTTTTTTCAAATAAAAAAGAAAAAAAATTTCTCAACGATCGCTATCGATCAAAACGAAACGTTGGAGAGACAGAGAGAAAGAAAAAGAAAAATGGCAATAATATATGGAATGACTTGCGAAGAAATTACAATTGCTATGTTAAACATAGAATGAAAATAAATGTTTACAGCACAGTATATACATAAATAAAACTGTATGAAAAGAATTTTCAAGTAAATATACTTGAAACAAGAGTTGTACATACACAGATAAACATACATAGATTATCTATCGATAAAATAAATATCAAATTGAATATATACTATACCTGAATATATTATAATCTTTTACCTGCCCGGTAGTAATTATCGACAAGCAAAAAAGTAAATGTATAGTTAAAACGAAGAGTTTTTATCAGTCGATCGATTAAGAGAAATTAAAAGGATTCAATAATTAAAGATTCGTTATATTTTACTTACAAAATATATAATCAACGAACCATCATCGTATTCGAATAGCACTTGCAAATACGGTATATATATATATATATGTGTGTATACACATATATATATACACATATGTATAAGGCTAACTGGCCGATTAGTTTATTTTCACTCTAAAACTAGGAAACAGAGTTCGAACCAAGACAATTCTCGAAGCAAGATTAACAATGGTATACTCGTAATCTCTCGTGGTCGAAGTTAAGTACTAAATCGTAATCTTGTGAACGTGAAATTAAAATTAAAAAAAAGGGGAATAACGTGGTAATGGATTGGATCGTAATAAGATTATCGACAAAGTGCATTTATTTTCATTAATGACGAACGTTATCTTCAAAATAGCGTGTCGAGGAACATGTGTCGTAGGAGGGAAAAAAGGGGGGAGGGATGGGCACCGATCGTTACTATACAAATATTTTCACATTTTCGCAGAATCGTCGTGATATCTTTTTCCTCTTCTTCTTCTTCTTGTTCTTCTTCTTGTTCTTCTTCTTCTTCTTCTTCTTTTTTTGTATTTTTTTTTTTGTTACATTTTTTTTATTTCGACGTTTCTCCCCCGATCGCCCAAGTCGGAAAAATCGTCCATAATCGTAGGAATTTGGTTGAACCGTTCCTCATTTCATCGCGACTCGTGGGTTTCTCTGCCACGAGAGAACGGCGAGGGGAACGAAACTGACGAATAAAACTCGGCGAGAGAAGGACGCGAGATGTTGTTGTGTGTTCGCACGCGTTTAAGTAAATAATCACGCTTCCTAAATGGCACGTCGTCACTTGGTCTGATTGTATCTTCCTTTGGTCGACCGCCTGTTCGATTGGCTCGAGACGGCGAGTAAATTCTCCTCGAACGTATCTACCGTGAAATCCTGCTCTTTCATCAATTTAGGCAATATCCTACTCGTCTGGCTGTTCTGCCTCATTAAATCGACAGGGTTTCTAGCCGAGGTGAGAATGCCGTTTCGAAGATGGGATTTTCTCTTTTGCGGTTGCAATCGTTTAAAGAGGATGGGTCTTGTCGGGGCGGATTGCGGGGGAGGAGGCGGAGGCATTTTTGGCGGTGGTAACCGAGCGGGTGGAGCGTGGGGTAAGATACCGGCGGGCGTTCTGGACGGACAGGGTGGTGGTGGTGGTGGTGGTGGTGGTGGTGGTGGT
>NW_006263987.1:286576-287443 GCF_000469605.1 Apis dorsata
TACGGGTTGCTCCCTGGATACTTGAACGAAACGCGCATCACTCTTCTACTCGGCGCCTCCGAGCCTGATGTTCCCCTCGAATCCACGCTGATTTTACTCGTGTCGATTTTCTCGCGCGGTACTTTCTGCAACGCGTTTATATAGATTTTACGATCGATGGGATATCCACGGGCCGTTTCGAACGCTGAAACAAACACCACAAGTGTATACGCCAATTCTTCCCATCGTCCACCCCACCCTCTCGTTTCGAAACTCTTGTCTCGCGATCCCAGAACGCGACCACCCCTCCCCATTCTGTTACTCCTTTCTCTTCTCTTTACCTTTCGATCGCCAACGATCGTCCACCTACCTTTTAAACAATTCTCCAGTTCCCAACCTAATTGCTGTACGAGATACCTGTAACGAGATACACCAATTTACGTATTTCCTCGAATCGGACGATTCTTTTTATCCGTTCCGAAACACCACTTTTTACGACGTTTCGTTAACGTTTCTATTCGTATCGTCTACGATACATGTATATATCTTGTACGTATACCATATCCGAACCATACTAACCTACAAATTAGGTATCCGGAACGATTTACACCGTGAGTGCAATGAACCCCTACAATGTCATCTGAAACAAAAGAGAAAAAAACCAATCTTCAATTTATATACGCGCGATAAAGTATAAATTAATATCAATAGTTAAAATTAATAGTTGGACAGAAACTGAAAGAAAGGGAGATAAATCGCGTTGCGACGCTCCAACGTTCCGTATTTTTCATCGTTTTCAACGGTACGATGTCATACCGTCATACGTGTACCGGTAAAAAAAAAAAAAAAAAAAGAGAAAAGAAAAGAAAAGAGAAGAAAAAAAAAAAA
>NW_006263987.1:287513-289877 GCF_000469605.1 Apis dorsata
CAAAATGTTAACACATCGTTAACACATGGCGATATTCAAACGAAGGAACGGTATTAAATTTAAGGGAACCGTTTATCTCGAAAGATTAATATAATAACCGGTGATAATGTAACAACTCGAAGGTGTTAGCAACGAAAGATATTTTCGAGGGTTCGCCGAGTAAAATGGCGCGAGGCGAGCCGAATAAGATGGAGCATATTCGTGAGCCGATTCCACGGATCATCAATTTAACCGAGAGCAGAGGGGTCGGCATATCTTCGGGCTCAGCAAGGGGCTGATTATAATATTACCGCAAATTACCGGTAAAATCTGCGACGAATTCGCAACGATTCGTGACTCGACGATACCTCGAATCGAGTCGAGTCGAGTCGAGTCGAGTCACGGGTGTAACCTCGAACCCTCTCTTCGTCCCCTCTCCTCGCTTCGTCCCTCGATTCCATTTCCCTTTTCCGCGCCAACCGTAGATAGATAAGTACCGACCACTTTAGACCCACTTTCGTACCTCTTTACCTCGGCTTACATCCGAGGAATCAAGTGGCCATCCAAGATCATGCGATAAGTTGTTCGACCTTGGCGAGTTTCTTCAAAGGATCGTTCGCAGAAACGCGAACGTGATTTATACGCAAAACCGAGGAGGGCTCCTTTAATATCTTACTCGAGCGATATCTTTCGGCGTAAGAAAGAAAATTGTATCCTCGTAACGAACGCGTGGCGCGCAAAAAGGGCGAAAAGTGGATTGATTTAGAGACACGAGAGCGAAAAATAGATACGCGTTCGATACGAAAATGATCGAATCGTTGCGTGGAAAGTAGGATAGTTGTTCCATACTATCGCCATCGCAAGGGTCATCTCGTTTTTTCGCGTACGAAGAAACGTGGAAGGTAAGAATATTCTCGGAACACGCGTCGAGATCTAATGCGAATCTAGAGCGTGTGTATACTCCTGCTTCACCAATCTTGGCGAACGACTCGACGTCGAGAGAGATCGAGAGAGAATAAAGTGTACAGCGGAAGATGATTAATTAAACATCCTTGAGATTTTCTTCGAAGATTCGAAATAATTTAATACGATTCGTATATTTGTTCGATGGAAAAGGATGGTTATAAAAAAAAGAAAGAAAAGAAAGCGGAAGATAGTAGGAGTATTACGCGTATCCCATGTAAACGTAACGGTCGGTTTTCGGACTACTAGAGTAGTCGAGAAGCACGACCCGAAGCGACGTGGTTAATGCGGCTATATGATATACAAGCGAGAAGCACGTCGGCTCAAATAGCCTCTGGTAGCGAGGAGCGTGGGTTCCCCTTTCGTGCTCCCGCATCTTCTAGTAACGGCGTAAACCCCTCTGAAAATATATGTAAGAGGCGGCGAAAGAGAGGGGGGAGGGGAAGGACTTTAACGTTCAGTCGCGCTTCCACATAAATATGAAAATATCGGCGATAGCTGCGGAGAGAGCGCGACTCGGTTTTCGGCCACTCGATTACTGCCGTCTTAAATCAATCGAACGATCGAACGATTCGAGCGTATCGCTCACCCCACGAACGTGTATTCGCATAATAAATGCATATAAATGCGCACTTATACATATAAGTGATTAGTGGAGGATGGACGGGAAACGATTAACGACATCTTACGTTCCACGGTCGATAAATCATCGGCCACTGTAAATGGACTCGGCTCACTTATCTCTCACCTCGCGTACCTTCGTCAAGTGCCGCTACCACGGAAATTATAATAAGATATAATATACCCTCGCGATTACGCACAATATTTGCAATATTGCGATATACACCTAACCGTTGATTATTGTATAGACTGAAAATATAACGGAAAATAGGAATCGAGAAACACGTGGTCGAATCGCTGATGCAACGTCCTATGTTTTACAACAATAGTAACATAGTAGACGTAAAACCCACTAGATGGAACTGTTTGCGTACTCAGTGCGAGAAACGATATTGCGAAAAATTATGAAATCCCTATAATATCGAAATAGTTGTAAAGTTGAGATCAAAATTTGACGAATTGCACGCTGTTCTGTACGATTTTTCCAACAATAGTTTTTTAACGGATATTCTTTGAAAGGGAAGCGATTGATTCATCTCTGATGAAGCGAATACAATCGTAAGAATAGACGCGTATGTTGGTTAAACGTCTTTAAAATAACGTAAGAAGATGCGAAAATGGCGAGGAAGAAGAAGCGTAGTTTCCTGATACGAGGTACCAGAGAACACTGAAAGAGGTGTCGCGCGTTGTCATCGATTACGTTCTTCGTCGCGATCATAAAAGAAATAGAAACGAAACGAGGGGGGAAAAGAATGAAAAGGAGGCGAGAAGAACGCGAGGCGAGTGAAAAAAAAAAAAAAA
>NW_006263987.1:290081-295582 GCF_000469605.1 Apis dorsata
TAAACGGTGACAGATAATTAACAATGGTCTGGTATACGTGGCTGTGCGTGGGCGATCTTTCGCTTCTCAATTCTGTCCAGATTCGTGGCTTGATCATCGTCTCCCTCGAGAGAATCGTTTTCTTTTCTTCGAAACCACAGAAACTAAATTGTATTTTACGTTTAAAATAATCGTATCGAGATTCGATAAGATAATTCTCACAAGGAATAAGCTTGCGATAGAATTTTTTATTTTTATTTCCGTTGAAAAACAGAAAAATGTACATTTTCGTTCGCACTTGCTCGTGATAATTATTTTACCGAATAAGAGAGTAATTTAATATTCTAGAAATACCGTTTAAAATTTCAAACACGCGTGAACAAAAGGTATCTATATCTAAAGTTATTCTCAATGGAAAATTCAAAATTTTTCACCGCTTGCCATTATTCGAAACGAGATGTTTCGATCGAATTCATTTGCTACGTAGAATATTGGAATAATAGAGAAGATTGATGATATTACGAGTAGTAGGATTATACAGACCCAGTATGATGTAATGCAGACTCACCTTCGCCACAAGCTGACGTAAAATCATCCATCGTTTTAAAGAATCTGAAAGGAAAGAGAACGAATATATTTACCTTTGGAAAATAAAAAAAAAAATAACGTATGTTCTGATAAAAAAAGATTCTCATTATTTTCTTTCAACGAACTATTTATATAACTATAAATTTACAAACACGAATCTTTCTATAATTTTCTACTTATTGCGATTTTAATCAATGTTATTTGCAATCAAAAAGATTAGATTTATAATTTACCCTTGAACATGAGTTGCATTACGTCAATTTCGTATTTCACACATACGTATATTAATATTTATAAACAAGTTATATACAAAAATCATATCCTTCTCTATAAAATTTACATAAAATAATAAATTAATTATGGATTATTTTAAACGAACGTACTTGAACAATTTATATCGTGAGATACGTTTTGATTGTATCGATGAAAATAAAAAAAAAAAATAAAAAAAAAAAGAAAAAAAGAAAAACACGCGAATCATTGTCCCCGCAATTTTGATTGATTTACTTCTCGTAAATTGTAACGTAGCATGATAAGGGGAAAATTTCATACGAGTCTGCGCATGTTTCTCATGCATAGAGTAATAAAAAGACGGAGAAGGGGGCAAAGCGAGCGGCGTCCTTCCCTTTACTTTCATGCTGTTGATAATTTTTCAGGATAACCGAAGATAGCGATCGAATTTCCATGGACTCGATAAAAAAAAAAAATAATCAGCTAAATAAATATTCAGATATGGTAACCGGTCTCGAGAAATGACAGTGTAATAACTGCGTAATAGGCATGCAGGGACTCTGTAGCAAACGAAGGAATATGGTAATGAAGCTTAAGAACGTGAATGTTACACAGCCTGAATTGCGGCAAATATACCTACCTAAGAGTGACAATTCGCGAAAACGTCGAGAAAACATCGATGGAAATGGAAAAATATCTATTTACGCGTACGTTATTATCATCGAAATTCAATTCACCACCAGCGAAATAAATATCCCCCTTAATCGAATTTCGTCGTAATCGTATATAAATGTTTCGTATGAAAATTTTATTTTATTAACGATAACGTTTAAATAACGTAATCGTTTACGATCGATACGTAGAACGAACGAAGAGAAATAGAAAATATACGAAGAATACGAGAAGAGATGAGAAAAACTCGGTAAAGCTTGGCAGATTCGAAAATGGGATACCAGTGGTGATAATTGATTGGGCGGAGTCGGGCATCCCTTCTTCTTCTTCTTCTTCTTCTTCTTCTTCGTTCAGAAGCAGAAGAGAAAAAAAGAAGAAGAAGAAGAAGAAGAAAAAGAAGACAGAAGGAAAAAGGGAGGTCTTATTAACGGATTATGCCTACTTGGACTAGTCGATAAATTATCGCAAGGTGTTCATTCCCCTTTTGCATTCCGTCGAGATTCCAGAAACATTCCAAACGCGCCAAACAAGTTGGGAGAGAGAGAGCTCGGTTTTGCTCCCTCCACTCTGATATTAATACCACTTTAATTCCTCATCTCGCTATTACGCACGCTTGCATTTTAGTTACGACGTTTATGTTGAAACGTTTGCTTCTTCGATTAAATAGTATCTTAAATTGGCTTTACTCGTTCGCAATATTGCTGGATAAATCGTATAAAACGACGTTAACGGTGAAAGTATTTGCCATTAAAATTATCCGTATGAAACATCTACGCGGCTGCTTAATTTTATACACGCGTTTAGCATAAATAAAGATAATTCTTCGATCTCTCCGCTCGCAAATAGAAATTTTAAACGTAAGAGCAAAAAAACGCTGTTCGAAAAGAAACCTTATTTCATCTTACAACCATTCGATCTAACTTTTATTAATAGATTCACCAACAAAAGGAACGAAAACTGTTCCGATAAGCGTGAAATCGTTTCGATTTCTCCTCTCAAATACGTTTAAGATGAGCTCGGTTCCACGAAAAGTTATTACTCGTCATTGTGTGAGAATAGGGTGGCCCAATAGCGTTGCTCTATAGAGATTTAATAGGGCCGTTTTAGCGGCTCTGCTCCCTTTCACCTTCTTCGACCCAGACTCCCTATATAACCACCGATCAGACTAACGCGATTACAAATAATAATAACTTCACCGTTAATACCAATCGCTTTTCACCATTTCCTCCATATCGATAGATTACAAGTATAATTTAGTCTTATCGCGTATGCACGCTCGTTATGAAATATTTATTTATTTTTTTGTAAAAGACAAGCGCAAGCGAACGAATAAAGATAATTAACGAGAAATATAATCCGATATAGCTTCTTTTTGTCTACGTGACGTTGACTATATTGATTTTAAATTCTACGTAATCGAATCAAAAGATGTTTCTTAAGATTGTAATAACGTACAATTTTTAAGAAAAATTATAAATACCTATCTTGCGTATCATTTTGAAGATTTATTTATCAGAAAAGAAATGCCTTGTGAGAATAAAATATGGAAAAATGGTTGACGAAGAAGACCCGCGCGGCGCGCCGTGACGTCGATGGTATGTGAAAAATGTACGTGTGACGAGCGTTAAATTAATTTGACTTGGAATTTGAATTACAAATTCGACATGGATGTGGAGATGTCCGCGGACAAGGCGTTTCGCACTCGCTTCGAATTTATGGATCGTTCTAAGAATCAACCATCGAAATCGATCATCGTTGTTCGAACCCCATTTCTGTTTTTCACGTTTGTCGAAAAAAGTCAAATTGGAAAGTTTAAAATAAAAAACACAAAACAGCAAAAAGAAGAAGAAAACACATCGGTCGAAAACAAAATAAAATACTTATATTATATATAGCGCGATAAATTTTTCCAAAGGAGTTTTTGCTTTTATTTCGTGTTTACGTTTTGCAATTTGAAAACGTTAAAGAATATGTACACGTATTTTTTCTCATTCGTATAAAGAAGCCTTTGCACGATAAACTCGAACACCGAAAGCATCGAAAAGAAGGTGGCGACCACCGATATTCGTGATATTCGGTCTGCATAAAATCGGCAAAACTTCAGAGATATTACGCATCGCGGAGGTGAACCGTAATAAGAAGATGCTCGTGAAACTGCAGAAAAGACATTTATGGTAGCTCGATCGAGCAAAAGGGAAGATGATTCGAATATGACGCGGTGTGCGGTCTTATGCGCGCGTGTATATCGTGCACGCATAAAAATAAATCTAAAATCGCCCGTTAAATCACTTTTGTCACCTATGAATTGTATATACATATTATATATACGCGTATAAAAATATATTTTCCTATAAAATGAATTAACGTATGAATGAAAAAAAATTCACTCGTAATTGTAATAAAATGAAATTGTCTCGAGATAATTTGTCGAAAAATTGTCGTAAAATATTTGATAATGGAAAATTAACCAATCAAATTCGTTCATTACGAACGTTTTAGAAAATAGAAAAAATGAATAGATACGATATTCGAAGAGATCGGTAAAATGGGTTAACGTTAAAAATCGATTTCATTGGTGCGAATAAAAGAATTATTAAATATGAAAATGAGCTAAAGTGAACTAGGCGGCTGGTGAAAAAAAAATGTGATAGTTAAAAGTGACATTATACTTGTCACAATGTGATGTTTTAAATTATCTTATATAAAATAATTATACTTTGATGATAAATTCAAAATTAAATGTCTTAGATTTATAATCCACTGCACAGTCTATTAGACCATGTGTAATTGTCATCATCATAAAAGAGGATGCCCGGAATCTGAATCTGATCCGTACGTAACCTAAACGTATTCATTAAACGTAAATATAAATACATAGATACCTGTATCTATATAAATATAACACGTAATAATTACGTATAAAAATGAAACGATTGAAATTAAAATTCTCTATACAATTTTTAATTTTTACGCGATATATCTCGCGTTCGTTCCACGCGTTATATATTTTGGTTATTTTCCTCCGTTGATATATAATTGAAGAAAAATAAAGGAAAAATAAAATAAATGGATGAAATGAAAACAAACATATCGAATTGAATGCAGTTGTACGGAAAATTAATTACATTGAATTACATTAATAGAAAATAGGATTTATAATAAGCGAGTAAATAAATAAATAAATAAATAAATAAATAAAAAGATATTTATTTAATTTTCTATATGATTCATACATGGACGAAGATCATCATTCTTGCAAGAAACATGGCAATCACCCTTGGACGAAAGCATTCAATCCTCTGGTGAATTTTGCTCACCTCATTGTTTCCATTCAAATTCAAACCCGCGAACTCCAAGAACCCCTCCAAGAACACCTCCAAGAACACCTCCAAGAACACCTCTAAGAACACCGCCCAGAACACCCTTGTCGGAGTTAACCCGCGAAATTCCACCAAGCGCGCCGCTCAGAATCCTGAGAGAGCGGCCCGATCTATCAATGGGAGTAGCTATAGCGTCTCATCGTTTGGATTGTAAGTTCGACTTACGATTCGTTTATTCAACACATGCATCGATAACAGGGACGATTATTATTGTTCCGTAGTCGAGGCGATAAGCGAATACGAGGATATGGACGAGACAGATATAGAGGAATCGGATGTATCCGGCAAGTTTCTCTTCTCCTCTCTCTTCTCTTTATAAAAATTATCGCAAGAATTTTTTACACCGATATCAATTTCCCCAACTAGGAGAACTTTTAGCGCAGGCTTTTGCGCAATACCGTGCAGCTCCACCAAGGATCCCTACCTCGACCCCCTTACGCCCCCCACCAGTCGCTATTGAAAGAACTTACAGATTGCACCGCGCAAGATCACCGCGATTCCCAGCAGTGCCCAGAGCACAAATACCACCTCGAATGACTAGAATGACGCCTTGTGGCAAATGTTTAAGGGTAATCGTTTAAATTGAATTAAATCGATACGTATTAAAAAAAAAAAAAAGCTAATACTCTCTTCTTCTTCTTCTTTCATTTT
>NW_006263987.1:295786-300366 GCF_000469605.1 Apis dorsata
GCGCAACGATGATGAGGTGGAATTCCCAGCAAAACTAAATTTTAATTATACCATCGTGAACATGAACATGAACATTTATATATAAAATATGTAAAATGCATTATTTTTATAATTCCTAACGTCGAAGAGGACTTTTATACTCACGAATCAAATTTTTGCAGCTTTCGTTTCTCGATATAAAATATCTGAATGAAATAAATCGTAGATTTTAAAAAAAATAATAATAATAAAAAAAAAGAAATAAAAAAAAAAATAAAAATTGATAAAGATAATGATTTGATTCATAAATGTTCGTAATCGTCCGAATGATAAACATAATATATTTAGTGAAAAATGTGTTTCTTCAACAAGTGAAGATTGATGTGTAAAAAAATATATTGCAAATATTCTTTACGTTGTTGCTTATCACTTATCAAGATTATATTCCTCGATATCGGGAAACGTTGTCAAAATTGATATTTAAAATTTGGTTCAATATTTTAAACGAAACGCGAGACTTACCGTTTATCGCACACAGCTAATATATATATATATTTTTTTTTTTACGAAACAGTGATTGCAACACGCGCGATACTAAAAAAAATGAAAAGCGAAGGCAAGGAAGACGGAATTTACGTAATTAAACGATCCATCCGGGTGGTCCGAAGCGTGGCGAGACACGTTTCTCTTCATTTTGCCAATCCTCCCGAGGATGGAGAAAACAAAGAAAGGCAAAGAGAATTTGGAGAAGGACACCCGGCAACGTCTGTTGGGTCCATGGGTCGAATTAACCGGAAGTATCAAGCGACACGCACACGTCCGTATTATGCATATGAGAGAACGTAAAACATCTTTTACCACCCACAATCGCTTCCTAAAACGCTTTCTTCTCCATCTCTGTGCCAACACAATCGCAACGTTTCTTTTCTCGTACGACGGACAGGGCGCGTGTCAAAATATTTGAATATCTCGCTTCGTCCGATCTCGCGTCTCCAACGCGAGATCGCGAGAGATCTTTTGAGAAAAAAACCATTTTGATAATCGATCTCGTAATCGATAACGTAAAAAAAAAAAAAAAAGAAAAAAGAGAAAGAGAGAATAATTTCGGCCAACGAAATACCAATTGTCCAAATTTTTAGTGGAACTCTAAGAAAAGCTTTCAAGTAAACATATTGTAATTGGATACAACGGAGTTAAAAAGACGATTTGAATAAAAATTAAATACAATAAAAATCGTACGTTTGGTTTTTTTTTTCCATCTCTTCGACTAATTTACCTTTCCAACCGAAATTGTTATAATAACTTGAAATGGAAAGTTGATCACGATTTATCGAAAGTCCGATCTCTTTCCATACGCGGTATTCAAGTATTTCTCCGTATCCGTAGAATATATGAGCATTGTCTCGCAATACAAGGCAGAGAACACGTGTGTTCGATGTCTCGACAAATAAAGACGTCGTTGCCGAAGCGTCAACACCCACGCGTATTGTCGTACGACGCGTGTGCATTGTAGCGGACTTGTCTCGAATCCTCGCGGAACACGATTCGAACGCGTTTAAGGAACCCGAGTCCGCGTGTGTATTGTCAACATGGCAGTGAATACCGTGCAACTCGATATTTGTTAGGTATATCTCGTTACAATAATCACGATATCAATCTTTGAATTAAATTCTACTAATGTATAGATAAATTAAACCAACTTGACCAATTTTAAATAGGTGATCGAAGGAGACGAACGATATTTCCTTGTTGTTCCTTTCGTTTTAAGTGTTGAAAAATAAAAAAATATTATGATAAAAAAAATCTTTTCCATAACTCGAAATCCCTATTCGTAATTCGTTGGAAACGTTTGGAATATCAAGTAACATCTTTATTTGTAATATCTATACAATTTGTTACGATTGGCTGTTTAATTCGCGACACGAATTGAATACAAAGCATCCATACAACAATTAAAGTAAAAAGTGGACAAATCTCGATTGAAGAAACGAAGAAGAAGAAGAAAAAAAAAAAATTAAGTTTCCAAGAGGCGATCACGTGGGCTATTCGCATTCTTCTTAGCTATTAACGAACGATGAGAATCACCATTTTATCCTCGAATTATACAAATTGAGTCGGACGTTTTGCACGGTTCGAACAAACGATCGAAAAAAGTTGAAAAACTCCATAGTTCCGGAGTTCGTTCTCTGACCTACTGCGAGAGAAGGAATTTGAGGACGAAGTCGTGGCGATAGCTTACGACGTTACGGTTAGTTACACGATTTCAAGTTTCTTTTTTTTTTCTTTCTTTTTTTTTACATATAAATGTGTTTTAAAATTTGTGCGAAATTTCTTAAATATCCTTGGCATCATTTTTTAAAAAAACGATTAATAATCCTTGCAATTTTATTAATAAAAAATCGTATAATTCGTACAAAGAAACATCGTTAATTTACATAAATAAGTAACCAAACATATAAGATATACACTCGAAGAAAAATTTGAAAACACTTACCTGTTTACTACATCCATGGAGGGAACTTCCCGCCCACGAACCATAATTTTTTCATATTTAACACCAGAATTTATGAATTCCTGTAACAAAATAATATTGGAAAGTAGTTAATTGTTTTTTCTTGAAACGAAACTAGAGGGTTCCAAAAAGAATGAAGGGTTCCACTAAGGATACCAATTATGTATAATACGCTCTAATTAGGCGAGGGAGACACCGAAAGATCTTCGTGTTAATTACATATATAACCTGCGGCACCATTGATCTTCAAAACCGTTCTAGTATTTCTCAAATATTTCCTATCCGAGATCTTAGTTAGTCCTCTTCGCGTAGCAAATTGCTGTGACATGGAGGAGACAAAGAAAAAAAAAAAAAAAAAAAAAAAAGATAAAGAATAAAATCGAATAAAATCTTCGACTTATCGATATAAATTGATCAGTTTTGGATCGTTCGTACATAAGACATCGAAGATCACCAAGATCGAGCAATCAATTATTCCAAAAATCTAATAAAAAGTTCATTAGTCTTCATCGTCGTCCCTTCCTTTTTTTTTCCCTATGCTATTACAAATTGGACGGACTCGACTAATTTTAAATGCCAAATAAAGTCTAAACCGACACAAACGTAATATAGGGCTTTCGTGAAAGAGAAGGGAAACGAACGAACGAGAGAAAGAGAGAGAGAGAGAGAGAGAGAGAGATGATAGATTAAGAAAGATACGCGAGGATCGTGTAAAGGAGCCACGTTCTCGAATATCTGCTCGATCAAGGAATGCAGTTAGGGATCGTTCGCGAGCAAGCAAAAAGAAGATGAGATATCTCTCGACTTTTTCCATTCTTTTTTCTTTTTTTTTTTTTTTAATAACTTTGCAAATATCTTATCTTACCTTTTCGTCATAGTAGCGACTCGTATTTGTCAAATCGATAATACACTTTAAACGTGGAAACGCTTGAAGCAGTACCGAAGTTGTAAACCTGTAACGATACGCGAAATCGAGTTAGAAGGTGACGAGCGTGGAACGGAATGGATGAATTTCGAATTTATCGGTCACTCGTAATAAATACTCGATTAGTATCGCGGAAAGACGACTTCATTCGGCATTTGGAAAGGAGGGAGGGAGGGGAGGGAGAGAATATAACGAATCCGCCGACTGTCGCGATGCTCCGCGTTAGCGAAGAATCTTTTTTTCAAAGGCGCGACCTGGACGACTCGATGATATATTAGGGGAAAAAAGAATCTGGGGTCCGAGGCAAAAGGGGCCCGGAATTAAACGGGGGTGTCGGCCCAAATAGTTTTACCATTCCTTTCGATATATCAAATTCTCGAAAGGCTCGCACCAGATGTTCCCTCGGGACGATAATACGAACGAGTTTATTTCTCATAAATAAACAACTATCTCGAATCCCTAGTTTCGAAAAAAAAAAAAAAAAGAAAAAAAAGAAAGAAAGAAAGAAAAAGGAAACGTTAAAAAAATCGATTTAAAAGCCATTAACGAACACCTCGCGTGCTTCGACAGATTTATATCGCGACCAAGATGAAACAGAGTGACCGTATAAATTCGAATTTCTCGAACTTCGTGATGTTTTTCGTAAATAAAATCCGTTAATGAAATCCATGAGCCAATATAATCGCTAATCTACTTACCGTTTCTCCGGTTCTAAATTGTTACTCACTGCCTGAAACAAAAAAAGAAAAGGACAGATTCGATGAATTATCCGGAAAAAAAAGCGTACGTGACGTAATTAATAGTGACACGAGAATTATATCTTTATGCCCGAAGCATATTCGGATATAGCGGCATCACACGCGTACGAATGTTCGATAACCCGTTATAATAACCCTATATATTTTATCCTATACGATAAGATAAAATGCGAGTCACTTTCCATCTTTTAATAATTAATAAAATTCAAAACCGAAACGAATAAGAGAATATTTACTTACTTATCTTTCGCGAAATGCATTTAACTTTCGTTGTGATCGATTATCCGATATCTCACGAGTATCAGAAATAATCGCAAAAGAAATTTACACGTTCCTCGAACGATGAGTTCAGAAACAACAATATATTTAATTTATAGATTAAACCATATATATATATATATATATA
>NW_006263987.1:300696-307245 GCF_000469605.1 Apis dorsata
ATATTTTTCTTTGATCTAACCGACGTATCTGATAGGAAACTTTTATCGAAGAAAGACGCGTCGTCTATTCGACGTGGTTCGAACAGCGTATACCTAAGAATACGTAAATTGAAAGTTTGATCGGCCCGCTCGTAGTATCGCACTCGCTCTATGGGTGGGCTAATGGTAATTACGGGTTTAGACTACGCGATCCGATTGACTGGGCGGGGAGATGGTATCTACGGATGAGTGCGGAATGAGTATCGGTCTTATTAATAACGGGCTTGTGGTATAACTTTCCTATCCAAGCATAATAATCTATCGTTGACTAGGTGTGGGACTTTCTTATATCTTAATGGTAGCGCCGTTCCAATTACTCCACTCAGCCTCGCTTATCGACATACGATCCCATCGCAGATTGACAACTGTGCAAATAACTATACGTATATATATATACATATATTTACTCGTAAATTGTTTTTAATTTATACTACACCATTCATCGAGAACCGAGATCCAATATACTCTACGTATATTCGATTTCACCGAAAATAATTACGACGTTCGTTGTTATCTAGTAGGATAAGAGAAAGAAAAGAGAAGGAATTTGGAATTCGAAATGAAATTGATTGCGAAAAGAGCGGTGAAAAGAGAAAATAGGAAGAAGGAACGAATGAATGGAAGAGGAAGAAAGCAGGAATCGAAGCTGTGGGTTGCTGCCCACCTGTAAAATTTACTAACCCTGGCTACGTCAACGGTAGTTTATTTTTCGCACGGTATAGCCGAGCTTCCTCCAGTCGAAAGCAGGATCGGTCTTCTCCGCTGATTCCACCATTCAATTTCACGATCCTTAGCCTAATATACGACCGCGACTAAATCAGGATTATCGAGCTACGAGCTGTACCTCCATTGTGAACCTTCGTGGCGGTCCGTCCGTCCGCGCGAGCTGAAGTGTAAAATCTTTTCGCGAGTCCCAGTTTTCCTACTTTCCCCTCCCCTCTTTCCTTTAATTTGTCGATATATATTCCACTTTGTCGCGACAAAATCGACGAACAGCGATTATTTTTACATTTCGACTAGATGAAAAAGGTGATCGTCGTTTCGAATAAATTGAACGAGCGCGACAAGAAGCGTTTTCGAAAAGAAAACGTGGAGGAAACCATGTGGGCGTCGAGGATGCGCTTTCATGCCTTCGACTCGAGTCGTAAGTAGGCTGCATTTCCAAATTTCTCGTCCCTCCCCTCTTATTCAAAATCGACAATTTCACCAAAAGATTTGGTGAAACGGAATTAACCACGGAAGATACCGATGTAACGTCATCGGTTTATTTATACCTTTGGTACGGATAGAAATATCTTCAAACGATATTACAAACGACCTCGTAAAAAAGCAGAACGTTAACGTTGTATTTACTAGGTTACCATCACTTTTTCTGGATCGTAAAGTTTTCCAGTACTCGTCAAGCGTGATTAACGACCACTTTAGATTTATATTCCCATTCCACGTAAATGTTATTCGTAATTTATTTAACGTATCTATTAAACCGAATAAATCAAATATAAGAAATTAAAAAAAGAAGAAAATAGTGGAGCACAGTCGAGTAAAATAAATCGAAGGAAATTTCCATCTTTAATTTTAAGAAGTTTGTATTCGAAGAATCGATAAGAATCGGCCGATGTTGTAAAAGTATCTCGATCGGGAAACATTAAATCGGATCGAGTGAAACGATGCTCCGTTGCGGAAAACGGTTTCAGACGATTCTCCGTTAAATTCTCTCTTATGGACAAGGAGCAAACTCCTTGAGAGGAGAGGGAGAGCGCATGGAGAGAATGGAGGAGACAACTCGCAGGGAGAACATTTTCGTTGCACGAGTGCGGCCAACGGTTATACTCCCCCGCTGTATAGAATCATAGAGAAACGCCATATAGACTGGTATATGGCTGCCGCCAACTGATATATGCTCGACGTTATCTGTATCCACTTACTTCCTCGTTTGGCAGAAGATTCGAGGCGATTTAAAATGGGTCACCTTAACTGGAGGAGACATGTACAACAAAGGAACGTGTCGGAAGTAGCAGTTGCTATCAAATTCTTGAATCATTTCCACCGATTATAACGTCTTTCGTATTCATCGAACGAAACATTCGAAATGAACGGTTTTAACGCGTACCAGGAGGAACCCAAACATGGTTTCAAAAATGGTTAAAGGGGATCGATAAAGATCAAAGATTAACGCGATATGCATACGTATGAATTACGCGTATAAGATTGTTATCGGTATACGCGATATCAAATTGTTCGCTATCTACGTAGAGAAACATAATTGTAATAAAATCACGAGTGGAATATCAGGATTCGGCATAAATCAAAACGATGTATCGAAAGCAACGATTTCAATAAAATTTCTATGAAAAGTATAAACGTTACCGCGGTGGTTCGGTTTAGCATAAATCAAAACGATCCATCCAAGTCGGATAAAAAATGAAAGGTGGGATCATTAATCTTTCCTATCGTTTGCACGGTAGGTATAATTTTTCGGAAATGAAACGACTTTACGAGGGCCTGTTGAAAATTGATTCACCACCACCCGTGTTGCGTGCCTAATTCTCAAAGCGTGTTATTCGCGTATACGATCAAATTTAACGTTAAAATACAGCGTACGTTTTTTTCAAGTATCGACGTTCGAATATTCACATATTTCATAACGTTTTTGGAAAGTTGTAAGTCGCGTAAGAGACGTTTCTCCGTCGGCGAGATTAAAAAAAAAAAGAAAAAGGAAAGGAAAAAAAAATAGAAAAGTCCATAAAGTTCTTTCGAATTCTACGATCGTGGCCGAGCAATAATGGTATCGGTAGCTGTGGGAGATCTTTAAAAAGGACTTTCCGTATTGTTCTCCGATCTTTCCTCCGTTCCTTTCGATAGATCCCGCCTCGATGATAAGCTGACAATTAAAATATACTACGTGGCGTATCTTATGGAAAATCGTTGAAATATGAAAATAAGCAGTCCAGAATGGAGTATCTTTCGAAAAGAATTTTCCGAAGGAAAAAAAAAAAAGAATGTCCCGTCGTTCTCTTTTGAAATTTAATATATATCGCGTTGTGTCACGTTGAAACGCGCGCGGTTATTTTTATTAGATTTCCATCGACGAGGAAATTATTTTTATTTCGATCGTAAAGGAAAGATAAGACGAGCGTTTAAGGAGATTAATAACAGGCCTTGTAAATCCCGATACGGTATACTACTTTCGCTATTCCGTGTTACGTGGGTAACGAATTAGTATCGACTCTCGAGGCGAAGTTTTATAGACTGGCATTAGACATGGTGCGTCCCCTCTATCACCAGGCATCGTGAAAGCTCGCGGCACAAGAACGTGTTTCTGGTTGGACATAAATAATAGGACCACGTCGGCAATCGCTATAATTCAATTCACACCTGATAACTGCGACCGTAGAATTTCCATATTACAGGCTGTAATAAAATTAAAAATATTTTCGGGGCGGTCCATACGCTTCGGGGGGTCTCTTCCCTTCTCCTCTCCCTCCCCCCGGACAAACTAGCCAAGGTTCGCGATCCTTCACGTTCGCCGTCTTACGAATTTGTTCCTCGAATTTGTTTCCGTTTGTGTCTCACCTGCCCTTTCCCTCCTCCACTACACACGCTCACGCATACCTACGACGAATGGCAAGCGACCGACAAACTTAAACGGTGCTGGAAGATTATCGTTTCATTCTTTCTTTCTTCCTTCCTTTCTTTTTCTCCAATTCCTTTTCTCGAACGACGAAAACAAAAGGAACAATTCTTTCTTTCGTTTTTTCTTTCGTCGACGAACGAAAGAAAATTTCACAGCACAAGTGTAAAGGCAAGAATTATGCCAGTCTTTTCTCCACGAAAGACGTTCACGAAACGTTATACAAATTTCCTCGAGTCGACGTTTCGAATTCCGTCCCGCAAATGAATTACGACATTACGAAAAGAGGAAATTTATTATCGATGGCTAAGCAGCTAGCGGACATCCAGCTGACCGGATCATAAATTTAAGAGCGAGCAAAGAATCAATTTCACCGACAACGGGATGAATCCGATAACCTATAATCTATACCCCTAATCCGTATTACACTCACAGGCGTTATTTTCTCGGCCTTTCACCGACCACTCTCTCTTCCACCGTCCACCGTTGATTGTTTTAGCTACGGGGGTGAGAATACATTATACATTATTAACGAACAAGCGGCACGACCAAAAACAAGATTAACGACTCGCAGGTATTTACGACCGTGACTTGTCGGGATCGTTTAAACAAATGTTTGTTTCCTGCCCCGACGACTCCGCCTCGTCAGCCTTTTCCTCCCAGCCTTTGTAAAAAGTTTCTCTCCGTCTTAAGTGGCGGCTTTCGCGCTCGTGGCACCGCACCAATCACCTCCCAAATGTACGCCCACTCCTGTCATCCCTTACGCCGCTGCGTCCCATTCCATCGCATTGCCAAGAAGTTCATTTTTGCGGCTGCGACCGCGAATCCATTCCACTCGTCGATCGTTCGTACACCGATTCCACACGCCCCGTTAAATGCCAATTTTCTCTCAATACGAGCCGCCGACGATTTACGTTTCCCTCTCCGTTTCCCTCTCCCTTGGAACGAATCGGGAACGAAGGGAAGCCAACTATAAATTTGGCAATTTGTTCGCGCGTGGTCGGTGAGATTTTTGCACGAAAAGAATAGACGAAAGATGGAAAGATGGAGAAAAAAATAGCGACGAGGGGAGACGGTGGAAGAGGGTGGAAGAAGGGAGAAGAGGAGAAGAAGCAGGTAGGATAGGACGACGGTGGGCGCCGGCTCATACGCTCTCCCCATTCAAAAGAAATTTATGTAGCACGAGTATAAAGCCAGTAGTGGTCTCTCTCTCTCTCTCTCTCTCTCTCTCTCGGAGGCATCCAAACTACCACCGAATTCACGAATGCTTCTTTTCTTCCCCCCATTCTCTCTCGTCTTTGTTCGTTCCAACGGATCGTTCCTCTCTCGCTCCGGATTATCGTCGGACTACCACTATTGAAACGGATATACAGTAATGGAGAGGATATAAGGAAGGCCGAACCTGATGGAGGTAGAAGAGGTGGAGACTCGATGGATAAAAGAAAAGTGACGCTATTGCCTCTGAACGATCGTGGTCGTTCCGCGAGAACTTCTTCTACGGGAACGTTTGTAAGCCATTACTCGATGCCTTTTGTATTAAAGGGGGTCTCCTCTGTATATACGTATCGCGGTCATTATGTTTTCCTTAACGATTGAACGCATTGTTTAAATGAATGTCGCTCGCCATTTTCTTTTGGAATGGTTTTTACGTACGTCATAAGACATTGACGTTAAAAGGACAAAGTTGTTGAGATGTGTCCAAGCGATATTCCGTAAGCCTTATTCCCCTCGGACACAAATTTATATATATATATATACATATACGTATAAATATAGGATCGAGAAACGGCGAGTTTCCCGAGTTTCTCCACAAGTCAAGTCGAATTCGAAAATCTAGTCACGTATAAAAATATGACGAAACGAGGCATTTAGAAAATGAATTCCAGGTAACGGTTTCGCGATGATTTTGGTTGAAGAGCGAGAGCGAACGTGGGAGAATCGGTTGAGCGCGGCCACATACGGTAGTAAGTAGATACGTAGTACCTGGGCCGTAACGAAGGCTCGCAAAATAAGAGAAACGGCGAAACACGATTGGACGGGAAGATAAGGCTGGCTACTGCGAGATCTCCTTTACTCCCCAGCCTTCCCGGAAAGTGAGGGCCTCGTCGAGATGGACACTCGCCATCTCATCTAGCAAAGATAGGCTGTGGCCCAGCTACCACCATATCTGATGAAACGCGATGGATGGGACAACGTGACACTAAAGTACGAAACAAAAGTGTCCTCTCGCTTCCCATCCCATCCAAATCCCCCATCTTTCGACCACCCCCTTCGGCACCCACACCTGAAAACGCCATGCGACGAAAACTTTTCTCCTCTATCCTCTCCCTTTATCTTTTTATTTATCTTCCTACGAATTATAATACGAGATCCGAATAAATCGAAAGCGATGTATCTATAAGTATAGGAAAGAAGAAAAAAAAAACAAAACTTTCTTCTTCTCTTTTCCTTATTACCTATTAAAAGTAAAGAGATTCGCGAGAGGTCTTAGAGAGGAGGCATGTAAGGGGACGAGTTCTATCGACAAATGACATGTTTATATAGTTCCCTCGGTGTCGATCGTTGGAACTTGGAGAGCAAAATCGTTGTAGCACAGTGGGTTTCTCGACGTGACGCACGACCCCCTTACAGGCGCCAGCCTGCTGGAAGAAGAGGAATAGGAAGAAGAAGAAGAAGAAGAAGAAGAAGAAGAAGAGAAGGCGTTCCGACGAAACGGAGCGCGGTGTCGGAGCCAGATAAGATCTCCGAAACGAGGATCGGTAATATTTTACAAAGTCATCGAAGTTGCTCGCTAACTTCGGCATAAATTACAATCTCTCTCTCTCTCTCTCTCTCNTCGCCCCCTCTTCGCGCTCATCCCTTTCGCGAGATCCCTCCTC
>NW_006263987.1:307298-322398 GCF_000469605.1 Apis dorsata
GACTATGGGAAGATGGGAAATTGCACGAGGAGCCCTCTCTGTTCCGCATCGAGTGTTAAACAAACACTTAGCATCGTTAATAACATAGGACAACGGTCCACGAGCTAATAAATTTGTCCAACCAATATAAAACTATCGAGAACTCTTGAGAATTGATAAATATGCGTATCCTACGTAAACGGATAAACCACTTTCGAAATGGGTAAATATATTTGTGGTAAATAACCCCGCTTTCTTTAGCGTTTCAACGAAAGGGACATATTAGGAGAAATCAATTTGTCGAGTTGCTTTCGAGTAGCTTGGATATATAGAAACGGAAAAAGAAGCGATTCGTTTTGTCGAAAACGTCCTCTCCCCTCCCTCTCTCTTTCTCTTCATTTTTATATTCGATGTAAAATTAAAAAAGTTTTCAAGGAAAATTCTCGAAGATTTTATATCGGAAAAATTGAATTTTTCCATTATATTGGATTGATTACGTCTATGCTTGTATTAGTTTAGGATTTCGAATAAGTTTGCCGTAAAAATTACGCAAATCTACGAGTCATCTACGAATGAAATCGTTTATCCGTGAGATTAACATTTACGACAAATTACGATATCGTTGTTTGTTATTAGTGATAAACGGACAAAGCGATCATCGAAGTCGGTTACTTAACATTTTGCTGGAAAAAAAAAAAAAAAAAGAAAAAAATGAAACGAAAGCCAAAGTCTGGACCATGACACGAATATATTTTTCACTATGAAGTTTGTCAGGGACTTGTTCATAAATCATATCCGAAAAAATATTTGCAGTGGTGTGCGACACGCGTTAGCAAAATATCATATATGGCAGCGATGAATGATGGTTTCGATATGCCTGACAAATTAATTCGATGTCTTCGACGCGTAATTTCGAAGATTTTAACGTTTCTTCGATTTTTACGTGTTGGAAGATCGTTCGGCCATGAGTAAATCGCAAAATATTAAAAAAAAAACCTTATGAATTATTACAGCTTGTATTATTAATCGAACGAATCATCGCGCGTGTGAACGTCTTTGAAATAAAAATTTGCATCGTAAATATTGACGGAGATATAATACCGAGATATTAAACGTTACAAAATTATTTACAAGAAAATAAAATGCCAATATTAATTTACATCGATAAAATATATGCTACGTACAATAAACTTGATAATTGTAATTTATTATATTGCGCGTAATATTTACAAGAGAAAAATAAAAAGAAGAAAATAATGGAAAATAGTAAAATGAGGCGAATCGTCACGTCGATGATATAAAAAATTCAAAATATACGAAATTTCGATTCATATTTTCGAAGAAGAAGCTTTTACCTCCGTGAAAACAACGAGGGTGGTTAGCCCGAACGTAACCGAGAAGTTAACGTGATAATCATCTGAATGTTGAAGATTTTCAGGGGCTGAAATACAGATATCACCCACGAAGACAGCCTATCCATTCTCTCGGTTGGATTCTAACCTGAACTTCAGTCAGAAATTAATATTCTGTTTCTACGTGCAGAATTTGCCTACTGTGATAGGACGATCTCAAGGGAAAGCCTCAGGTATTCGGGTGAACTGTATGGAATGGTAAGAATGAAGGAATACTATACGGTCCGATACGCTTATCTTATTCTTCGATTTCCCACGCTTAAATCATTCCATCTCTTATGCCAAAGGAAAAAATTCTCTAAATTTATGAATATTCCTGTTATCGCTGTTAATCTACGATATATATTTAATAAACAATTTTGAAATAATAATACAAACAAAAATGAACCTTGAATATTTATAACATGAAACATTTAATAAATTATTTAAATATTTTAATAATAATTTTCACAGTGATGGATTAAAGTAAGAATTGTTATTAAAATTTTTATAAATATCACTTTCTCCTTATTATATTCATATTTCATTTCTCGCTATAATATTATTACGATAATATACCGAATGAAAGTAGATCCATGTAATAAATATCTACGTATATACAAATATACGTACACCCGGTTTATGAAATACAGACAAGAGAACTTTTCGAGCGATAAACATCGGCATGAGCGATGAAAACATTTTACATATGATATTTTTCTTTGCTGACAAACTGCAAGTAACACGCTTATAACCATTTATGCGTCTATCGTTCCATCTTTCGCTCATTTATCTCTCGCGCTGCATCTTTTCTCACGATAAATAAAATGAAAGTTATAAGATTTAAATTTTTATTGGAAATTTAGTTCGAAAATTGTTGACTCCATAACGGTATCTTTTATACGTATAAACGATAGAAATCTATGCGATCGAACAAGATGCGAGAAGTAGCACTATATCGAATTAGGGAACGAAAATGATTAACGTTGAACGTAGAACGAGCGCAATTTCAAAAAATAAGGAATAAAATGCGAAGAGCAAAGAGAAGATTGGATTAAGCATAACGCGGAGAAACGATACATGCTCGTATATATAAGTTGGGGAATCGGCCCTCTGCCGATTCCTCGGCAAATTACACGGCGTACGAAATTCAATCCAAAATTAAAATCGACTTTAAAGCGCATCTTTTACAATGTATATGTGACTAGGGGGTATCGGCTTAAATTCATCGCGTCCGGTGTCCGAATAAGAAGAGAAAGAGAAACGTAGAAAGCGTAGTGCGTGTCGGCGAAGACGGTATCACGTTTCGTGTGAGCCGATATTTGTTACACGTTCTTATAGAAGATGAAGAAGCGGTCCGTCACGCGGTGGAAAGGCGCAGAGGCGGTGGCACGGGCTCGGGCACGAGCAGAGGAGGAGGAGGAGGAGGAGAAGAGCGCGCGGGCCACGAGCACAGGCATTTCAGGGCCCTATTAACGAGTCGGCCCCCCGCGGCCGACGCAACGGGCCCAATCAACCCAACTCCAATTCCTGGCCCTCGCTTCGACTTGTTTTATGTAATGCCCGCGACGCCAGAATCAATTAGTCGGGGTACCCTCCTATTTTGCGTATGCATGCGCCTATATGCATAGCGGCCAATCCACCCGAAAAGGTTCCCAACTTATTTGCAACTGTCCAAGAGAAGCCGATAGACGAGAAAAACCGGTTCGCGAACAGACGCGTAGAGACGGAAATTAAACGACTCGAAACAAACCGGGGATACCCCTCCGCCGATCTATCTATATCTACGTATCGAATCGTCCATTTTTACCATCGAAATCTATCCTTTATATCGATATCGCAGTATCTCGAGTGAACGCGAAATATATATTTCTTTTTCTTAACATACATAAGATATATCTTCACTCGTTCAAATTTTATTCTATAACGTATTACGAATCTATATTTTAAGTTAATAATAAAGATTTAATCTGAAAAGGAAAAGAAAGGAGAAAGAGAGAGAGAGAGAAATAGTAACTGGAAAGATGAAGAAAAAAATGTCACACTGATTCACATAGATATATCCTCAAAATGGAAGAAAGTTGGGTGAATGCCGCTCTATCGCAGCACGAGTACGATACATCACACAGCGGCAACCAGCATGGGAGCGTACGATCGCACTTTGTTCAGCTACTAGGCAAACAATCACGAGCCGAGCTATTCACGATCCCAAAAGCATTGCCGTGCGTATCGGACGAAAGTGCATACATCAAGCTTGTTTATATCTACGTTGGAGTCAAAACATGCAACAATACAGCAATTTGGCTTTGACCGATACGAGATCTCACAGAGATTCCTTTCCCATCTTACCGTTACCGAATACCGACCATCCACCGATAAACCTTCCTCGTTCCCAATGCCATACCAATGATAGAGATTCGATTTTTACCTCGTCAAACATCGCGTTACGTATACGTCATTTCTATCTGTTATATCTTACGATATAATAATAAATTTCGATTTCAATTTTAATTATTTGAAAGAAATTTTCTTATAATTATTTCTCGTAATATATTATATTAAATTAACGAGATAACTATTCTCATCCATCTTTCTTTCTTATTCCGTTATTTTTATAACGCATAAAAATTGTTTCTATACCATTGGCACGATTTCATGGTGATTCCGTATCTCGGAATGCGTATGTATACCGGCATTGTATCCTCTATATTTCTGGAATTCGATAAGATCTTATCTTACGACCCCCGCGAAGAAGATCTTTGATTTAATACGAAAGAAAGAAGAGAAAAATAATAGTGACGCGATTCCGAGAATACTAACCATACAACAAGTTCGTAAAAACTTTGCAAATCATTTTCTAAACTTATTTTTGGATTAAATACAATGGATTAAAATTAAATTGAAATTTTTATTTTTTGAAACAAAATCGAAAACAAAATCTTAAATCTATAATTCTATTCGATTTATCTTTAAGTCTTTGTACAAATTAAATAATTATATTTATTTTAATCAGTTAATATTAATGCTAATAAATCGATAAAAGATATCTTAAATCATTAGACGTATATAAATCGAATCTCAAAAAATATTTTAATAAAAAAAATTTTCAAAATCACAATAATTTTATTACATTTTCTAAAATGTTATTAATTCATAAACTTGAGAAAACAACAATTTCTTATATAAAAAATAAATTCGAGAAAACTGTATATCTTACATCCAATTTTAAATGTATTATATCGTTTCGTTACAAGACTCACCTCTTTCAATGGCACTTTGAACGGTAGAATTTTTGTACCACTGATCACTGTACCATAAGGTTTATATTCCAACCACCTAATAAGATAGAAATAAGAAATAATAATGAATGAAAATATAAAGAAGACTGGTATAAAATACGGTATAATCCAATTATCATGTTGAGCCGAAAATTTGAGAGATTAGGAAGATCCTAAATATAAAATTTTAACTGTAGATATTTATTAGTTTCTGAAAAATTAATGAAAATCTTTATATTGATTATTACATTGCTATATATTGAATATTATCTATACGTATACGTCCATGATGGAATGTGCGTCAATATACTTATCTACTATTCTATAAAAATATTGTAGTGGCTAATACCCAAAATATATAATTATGAAGATGATATCGCTGAATTATTATAAATTCGCTCATCGTAATTTCGGTCACCCAAGGTTTTATATTTTATTTTCGCATTCGGCGGATCCGAAGAAAATTCTTTATAGATAGATACTGAAGTATAGTAATATTAATTCATTCGTTATACATTTTAAATGACGATTGCCATGATGTGTTTATAGAAACAGTAGATAAACAGTGATCGCATATTGATGCATACACTGTCACGAACGCATAGATTAGAAAGATTATACGCATAGATTATTCAATGTTTAATATCGAAAAATTTTTATTAATTATTATCTCAGAAACTAATAAATATTGCGGTTAAAATTTTATATTTCGAATCCTTTTCTCAATCTTTTTAAAATTTCAATTTAGTACGATAATTGGGTCATATAAAATTTATTTATAAAAAATACACATTACATGAAATATAATATGTATACACGATGCATGCACACGCATGAAATTATGCATGTATACATATACGCATATCTATACACGTGATGCAACAGGTGATGTTAATGAAAAAACGAATTCCACCATGTAAACATTTATTTGAATTCGTTTCTGGTAAATTTAAATAACAAAATACAAAATAATTTAATATTTATAATATTTTCAAAGTTTTATTTTATAAAAAATAATGAAAAATAATATGCATAATATGCATAAAGTTAAATAATATTTGACATCTATTTCTATATTCAAAGAAAAAAGCACCATCTGTGAAATACGATATAAATAAAGAATAATGCGTTTCTCAACCGATAAGTTAGCCGCCATACAAACCGCGTTTGGAAATACATTCAGAAATATTAAATATTTATAATTAATTATGATTACATGGTGCAAAAACCTTAATATCTAAAATAATCTTTTAATCTATGATTAAATAGATTTCTTATATTAATATATAGTTTAGAAAAGAAATATTAAAAACAATGAGATATGTCGGCATAACATAACCTCTATACAATGTGACCTCCGATTAAGACTAGTGAACAAGTAGTTTTAAATATTTCAACGAGCTTAATGAAATGATAAAAAATGAACAATGAATAATACTTACCTTTCAGGTATAGATTTCGGCATATTCGTCGTTTATTTAAATATTATAATGCGAAATTAAAAGCACAACACCGAAACGCAATATCACTAACACAGTACACACACGCAGCAGACAAATGTAGTCGATAGCACTCACGACGCAGAACGATCGATCGATCTCTCGATTTTCGCGCGCGCAACATTGTTACATGAACGATTAATTTCGGATAAATTATTTTTTGATTGCTTTATATATTTTTATTCATATAATATATATAATATAATATATATTATATTATATATATTATATATGTAATATATATTATATATATAATATATATAACATTAAAATATATAAATGAAATTAAATAAAATACTTACTTTAAATTTCTTTTTAATTATTATATATATATGTACATATATAAAGTGTATAGGTTAAATTTTTCAATAAACTTTCCAATAAATATTGGTGTCTGTAATTTTCAATAAAATATTTAATTATATATAATAATATATTTAACTTACATGATATTAATGAGAAATATTATTCATTTTATGATAATCATTTTATAAATATAACTATGATATGACTGTGGGCAAGCAAAAAAGGAAAAAGTTTTTACAAAGAAAAATTTTATTAACTTGTTGGACACTGTATGTCACCATCTTTTTTTGCTTTTAATTGTAATATTTCATTCAACACTTTTCTTTCTAATTCCAGAAGTGCAGGAGGTTTCTTATACTACAAAAAGATAAATATAAGATTTATGTAAAAGTAATGAAAATATAAATATTTGACATACCGTAATAATTAGTGTACTGTATTGATGTGTAAAAGTTATTCTATTCTGTTCTGGTTTTAATCCAGCACGTTCTAAATCTGGAATTCTTATCTTCTTAAAATATTTTTTATTTGTAGTACGAATAGTTATTGTTCCATCATCTTCTGCAGTTACAGAATATACATTTTGCGGATATGGCAAATTTCTTATCCGCCACTCAAGTGAAGTCTTTGTAACTCTTCTTGTAATAAATGGCTATTACAAAAATATAATATACGCATATTAATTATTATTAATTATATTTTGTTTAAAAAAATTAGAAAATATAATATATATATATATCAAATATAAAATATATAATATAATTTTATGAAACAAATTTCACATACAGCAGTTGAACTTTCTTGAATTCCACAAATATCAATATTGTTTTGTTTGGGTTCAGGATCTCCAATTTCAACATTCCAACCTATATCTTGACCAAGTTTACCTTTTTCTTTCCATGCTCTTCGTATTAACACATTAGTTTCCAAATGATATTCTTCTACCATTTCTCTACCATCTTCCATTAAAAAATGAACTTTTCTTTTTCCTAATAAAAGAAAAGAAATATTAATCATAATTAAATATTTATAATACGTTTTAATAATAGTTTTATATAATAAAAACTATCGGATATTAACAATTATCACAATTATATTTTAATTCTAAAGAATAAAATATACATTAAAATAGCATTTTATTAATTAACAAGACAAATAAAAATATATAATTATATGTAAATGTAATTATATTGTGATACCATATATTTTATATTTTTTATATTAATAATTCCATAAAGTCAATATTACACATTTAATATTGAGTGATATACGCATATATGTGTATAATAATTTAATTATGAAAAAAGAAATAATTTATAACACTGACAATGATAAATATAAAAATACAGTTTTAATAAAAAATAAGTAATAATTACATATTGATCAAACATTTTTAAGGTTAAGCTGTATATCGTAAAGTTTTCAGTTCTACGTGAATTTTAAAATAGCTTTCGTTAAAAAAAATTCAATAGTTTGAAATATATTATACATTAAAATATATTTTCGTAAATACCTTACCATCTTGAATTATTGCCGTTTTCGTAGCATTTTGAATAAAATTCAACCATTCTTCAGGCGCCATGGATAAATACTTTATTAGTTTCTTAGCAACTAATTCTAAGTACTTAAACATATATATTTATAGTTGTCATAACAACCACTATTATTTTACTAATTATTATTTATAATATTATATTGAAAACATTATTACATAATAATTTACTTAATTAAATTATATTAATTAATTATGTTTTTTTTTAGTAGTTATTAAATTTTTATCAAAAATTTAATAAGTTTCAAATATTTTATATTTTTCATAATATACATATGTAATACACATTCATAATATATGTATAGAGTTATTAGTTAATTAAATTATTGATAATTAAATTTCATAAAATGTATGAAATCTTAAAAATTTTAATAATATTTTATTAATTCTATTACATTTTTACAAATGTCACTGCATATTTTATAAAATAATATTTTTATCATAAAGATTGAAAAATTTTTATTATTTGTTGTAAAAAAAATTAAAAAGCTTATATTTATGAGATAAAATTTCAGAAATTGTTTTATTAAAAATATTCTTAAATTAGATGTAATAAGAAAAATGCAGTATGAAATTGCTAATTATAAAATTATTATATAATTTATAGTATATAAAAAAAGAATAATATAAAATAATATAAAACAACGAAAAATATTTAATAATATTAAAACATATTTTATTATAAAATATATATAGCTTAAATTTAATGATATAAAATATATAATTTTCGAAATTATTTTTATTGTAAATATATATAAATATTTATGAAATATATGTATAATTGACAGAAGGATATTTATAGTAATAAAATATGGGATAAAGTTAAAAACTGTATGTATATATGTATGTCGATTAAAAATATTATTATATGTCGATCAAGAATATTAATAAAATTATTAACAATTTTATCGAATGGAATCATGTATATATAGTATGTATATATTTTTAATATATTAATTAATGATGTAATTAAGATTCTTTTGTTTGAATAATTATTAAACTATTAATTATGCAAAAAAGATTGTTTGTTTAGAAGATAATTTAAATATTAATATTATGTAGCGGTTATTAACATTTCATTAACATAATAATAGAAATAAGAATTAATATGCATTTAAAATAAAATAAATATTGTATTATAAAAAATATTTATATTTTGCAAATAATCGCAACATATATTTGTTCGAGATATAATAATTCTTTAATAAAAAGATTTTATTTAAAAAAATTATATATTTGCTTATATTATTTTTGTCTTTATTTGTCTATATTCTTTTGTATTGCATCTTTTTATATTATATAATATAATTAAATAATATATTAATATTTATATTATAATATTATTACGTTTGTTAAAATTAAAACACAATTCTTTTAAAAATATTCCATTAGAAAATGTTAGAAGTGTAAAATAATATAAATCTTATTGTAAAATTCAAAGATTAATTTTAAGTTAATTTTAATATTAATAACAATATTACAATTATAATATTTTCTAACATTATTAAATGTTATTAATATTATAAAGCTCATGTTGCATAGATATATCATATATTATGTGCTATATAACTGGTATATAACTTATGCAGTATTTTATAAAAATTGTATTTAATATATCATTATTATATATTATATTATATTAATTATATAAATAAAATTATATTAATTATATAATTATTATATGAATGTAGTGATTTCAATGATAGTTTTATTTTTATTTGCCAATTTTTTGAAAATAATAAAAAAAATGGATAAAAATATCATGCATATATATATTATATTAAAATGTGTAGAGAGTAATTTCCCCAAAGGTTTATTCAGCTTTATTTATACAATATAGAAATTTAATGACATGGGAGATCATAAAATGACAATGCGATCAGATGGAATTAAGGATTTGTATAAATCTGATTTGTTTGTACAATTCGCAAACAGAATAGTTGTAAATTATTCTTTTTTTTTAATTCTTAATAATATTCTTAATGATCTCCACTCGCCAAATACAATATGTAAAGGCAGCCTACACCCATAATATAAATACAATTGTGTATGTAAATATTAATAAAGATTTGACTATTATAAATTGTCGTCGTAAACAGTATCTTTCTCGTTTTAATCTTATAATATATATTTCATTATTATTCTGTATATATATATGTATTTATATATATATATATATGTGAAATGTATATAAATACATATATCTGATATTTATATATGTATAATATTTATAGAAAATTATTCTAATTATATTAATATTAATATTAATATATACATACAAAGACAAATGTGAAATACCTAAACATTATTCGTCCCTTACATTATATAAAAATATGTTATATTTGTTATATTTTCGTTCGTATTTCAAACAATACTATTATTAATATTGTAGCAATACAACACATTGTGTTAAAATTATCCACATAGTCATATTAATTACTACATATCTTTATCACTTTATATTACAATTTATTGTTAATATTTCATTTGAACGGATTGAAATTTAACATTTTTGGAGCAGTTTTCTGTACAGAACATTAAACAGTTCATAGAATAATATATATTATTCGATGTCTCTTTAACATATACCTTTTATTATTTAAATTGTTTTTTTTTATATAATTTATAATTTAAATGCAGATTAACTTTGCATTAAAAATTCCTGATTTTTATCATTGCAAGATATAAATATTTTGTTCATTTGAATGTTTATTTCACATTTCACATCATTTATGTAAATATATTTTATCTCTTCCATATCGAATAATGTATAACACACTTATGACATTTTTTATTTATTTCTTTATCAAAATATGAAAATATTTATAAAGTTTGGCAAGTTAATAATTTTGAAAGTAATTTCATTGAGATAAAAAATTACATTTAATAATTTCTAAATTATATTCAATAATCATGGAATCATTATCAGTTATATGAAATATACTATAATATATTTATAACTGAAATAACTGCGCCGAAATGCATTAAATTTTTTTTTGCAGAAAGGCATTATACTCTATGTATATAATATAATCACGGTGCGTAAAAAACGTACATGTACATACATGTATTCAGAATTAAAATTGTGTGTCTGTGTGTATGTATAAAATAATAAAAGAAAATTACAGAAAAATTATTTTAATTATACTATTGTAATAGTGTTCCCTTGAAGTTGAATAGGAAAAAAGTGACATTTAAAACATTTTATAATATAATTTTTTTTTATAGAAAAAAGATCGACTTATAATTATATTAATCCAAATAATAAATACATATTTTTTTATATTTAAATGTATATGTAGAATTTAATACTTTAAGTATTAAATCTAGATATTTTAAATGTTGTCTACTTTTTTTCTATTTCTGTCATTCATTGGTTTATTTATACTATATATTATATGTACATTCAATATTTTTTTTACGTTTGGTGATTATTTTCTTTTCTTAATCGTAAAGAAACATATAACTCAATGTGAGTCTTTGAAATATTTTTGATGAATTTCTTTGTTTATTTAAACATGTTGCAAAATATCCCGAATAATAAAGCAATGAATTTTCCTCGCGAATTTTTCGTAATATTTAAAATCGTAAATAATATTTCGTCTTAGCACCGCGTTTATCTTTATTTTTTGCAAAAGTACGATATTAGTATATGAAGAAAATAGAGTTTTTTCTTATCAAACGTTTTTAATTTTTCGATAAATTCATTCTTTATGTTCAGGATCAGGTTTCGTTTTTGGTTCCATTGTCGTAGAACGAGGATGATGAGGATTCGTCTGATTCCTTGGCACTAACAATACATTTCCATCGGCAGATTGTTGAAGACTATATTCATACGGATGATATTGATTTCCATCAGGATCGCGCAAAGACTATAAATTAAATAATAGAAAATGTTTAAAATTTTTTTCATGGATTGACCATAATTAATTAAATATAATTATAATATGATATATATATGTATATATATATATATGTAATGAGATAATTAATAGAGTATACCAACTTGAAACACATGACGATAAAGTTGACTAAATTTATCTTTCACGCGTTGTCTTTCTATAAGCATAAATTCTCGTTCACGAACGAGCCTCATTTTACGATCCCTCATTTCTTTTACTTCATCAGCGAGACTAATGATTTGATCTAGTTTACGCTTGCGACAATTTTGGGCGGCAACTTTATTCTTTCCCCGTCTTCTAATGTCACGTATCAAAGATAATTGAGCTTCACTGAGATCATATTTACTAAGACGTTCATTAAACTCATCCATTGGAAGATTAATAATATCGTTCACCGGAATAGGAACGTTCAATGCTCTTGCTCTTTTCTCATCTCTAGTTAGATGCTCTTCACCATCATTTTTACGTACTGAAGAAAAAAATATTAATCAATTAAAAGAATTATATTGCACTAAAATAAAACAATAAATAATTATATTGTTATTTTATTATATTTTATTATAATATATAATACTTTACCTTTTTTATCACGAGAAACTGGACGCTGAAGAGATCCAGAACTTTCTGCAGGTAAGTGATACGTATGATTATGATGAACATGTTCTATAGCTGAACGTCCTAAAAATATAGAAAAAAAAAAGATTATTATTATTTAATATTAAATATAATAATAAAACGTTATATGCATATCATCGTTTACCTGATTGATGCCGACTGAAATCTACACTACAACTATATTTTATTTCAGGTTGAGGTCCAGCTGCACCCTCGATCGGTCCAGAATAAGCATTTCCCGGTGCTCCAGCACCAACTGTATGAGAATCATATTCGTACTTCATTGGAGTTGTCGGATGTGCTGTAGCTCCGAGAGGCGAACCTACCACGTATACAATACATTTTTAAATTCATTAAATCTTTATCACATATTATATTGAGACATTCGATCGCTCGCGTTTCAATGTTTAAAAACTAACCAGTTCCTTGTTCCTGAAAATATCGTTTTGCAAACATTTGATGCTTTTTCTGAGCAACCGGAGGCATCGTACGCTCCGTTTGACATCTTGGAGAACCAGCATTTCTTCCGGAAACGGAATAGCTACAATCGTACGACATGCGGTATTTGCTAAACATAAAACAAATAATATTATCGCATAAAAGAATCAATATTTGATAATTATTTTTTTTATGTATTTTTAATATTTTTTTGTTGAATATTTGTTAAATATTTTTTTTTCTTAAAAAGAATTAAATTAATTTCATATTTAATATTTTCTCATTATTTTAATATTGATTTATTATTAAACCGAAAAATCGAAATAATTCGATTTTTTCAATATAATTTAATCACCTAGCATAATCCATAGTATAATGAGAATCCGCTTGTGTATGGCTGGAATTAGATCCAGTTTCCATCCACTCGCCATCCGAAAGGGATGGTACACGTTCGCTGCCCATACTACTGACAGCACTATCGCTCGATGCATCCATCCTTTCATCCGTTACACCCGGAAGTGTCGTAACTCCTGTTGCCGAAGAGGTTGTACCACCAGCTGTCTGAACTCCTGACAAGGCTGCTGCTCCCGTTGGACCAGAAGCGTTGTTATTACCATTATCTAGCATGCGCATGGTGTACATGCCTATAACATTTCATTTGAAAAAATTAATTAATATATTATTATTGTTACGATTAAATATGATAAAAGAAACAATTTTTTAAAATCAAGCAAAAAATCCTGACAAAAATATTGATGTGATTAAATATAAAAATAATTTTATAAAACGATTCATTAAATATTTCATTTCATTTCATCTGCAGTTTTATTTATTTACAAATAAAAGCTTATATTGCGAATAAGTACAAAAATATTTGGTTTTGATTTAAAATTAGAATTTTATTTCCCTTTTAACAAATGTTTATTTTTATTCATTATTATATATACTTGAAATATTGTGAAATTAATTTTAAGAAATATTAAGAAAAGAAAAAAGAGAGTTATTGCTTTATAAATTAATGTTACATATATATTTTTTAACCATACGATGGTAATATGTTATCTCGATTGAACGATATATTAAACTTTTATAGATTTGACATGTCTTTTGCATTTTTTTTTTTATACTACACAATTTCAATAAAGTTCATTGATATATCTTCAAATATTTATTTTTAGACTATATAATTATATGTTAATATAATATAATTAAATGCAAAAAAAAAAAAGAATTGCAAGATTAATAAACATTTCTATGTGGATAATTTGTTTAACTATCATAAATATAGATATTTTTATAATTATGAATTGTTTATATTAAATATGTTTCTATTAATTGATTTTTTTATACAAAATATAAACATTTTCGAATTTCGTTTGAAATATTGTTCGAATACGTTTAACGATAAAAGAGAATAAAGAGAATCAAACAAGTAATATTTTTAAAATCTTTACAATATTCTATAATATAATGAGTTGAAAAATAATGTATATGCACGATTTTCATTAGCAAACAAAATAAAAATACGCGTACCGCAGAGGAAGGCTCAAGGTCCATTAGTCGCGTGGATTACTTGTTGATTAACCATGCCTATTTATACGTATTAGCTATATTTTAAGATTTATTAATTATTCAAGATAAAATATCATAACAAATTATGTAGAAAAATAAAGAAAACTATTATAAGCAAGGATTATATTGATTTTACATATTAATCTGGAATAAATCCATCTACATATGTAAATCAAAGATATCGAACAGGATATATCTGATCAAGAAATAAAAACATATGCATATAAAAATAAATACGAATGAAAATATTTGAATATAATCATCGTTATATTTTATTAAATATTCATATGTACACAGGCTAAAGACAATATTGTGATCGAAAAATAACATATTACGAAAAAAATATAAATTTGAAGAAAAATATCACTTTAGAACGTATGTCAAATATACGAGAAGAAGTTAATGTCGGAACGTTACTTTCAAAGATTAGGAACTCGGTCACACGAGCTTCGATAGAACGATCGTTGCGACGAACATTATAACTTGTAACGTCAGTTATAGCATAACGTTGGAATGCATACGAGCTATATCGGTCGAGCATCATGTCAGTACAACGACAAAAAAAATA
>NW_006263987.1:322772-323556 GCF_000469605.1 Apis dorsata
ACTCATACTCAAATTTTGCATCGAATAAGAATTTTGATTAAATATAATATTGCAAATAGCTTGATATACTTTGACATTCTCAGAATAATTAATGTTTTTTTTTTGTTCGATCGCTAATTTCTTTTTAATTTCAACTATAATCCGACTAATAAAAAATATCAAACGATGATTCATGATATATGAGAATAATTAAAAAAATTTAGTTTTCTTAATTTTCAATTTAATTGATCAGAAAATATAGATATGCATGCATATGCTCATGTATTATTTATTATACGTTAGCACATCTTAATTTTTTTCCTTTTTTTCCTTCATTTATAAGTTAAATCAAAATTTCCGTTTCTATATCTTTCGGAATAGTTTAGTGATGCAATATTTTTTTATAATTATGAAATTTTTTTTATATTCATCGTAACGTCTGTAGCATGAACACTCGTGTGACCGGGTTCTAAGATGCACTAGCACACTGATAATACGTTTCTTAGAATCATTCAGCACATTCAGCTGCCACAGAATCGTACGTGACTAAGATCAAGTTTCATTCGTTCTTATCAACTAATTTTGCGAAAGGAAATACAATGCTTTATTGCAATTTTTTTTTCATTTCTCGGTATAATACTTGCTATATATTACATTTTATATTTTAAAATTATTAATTTTTAAAGATTTCCGTTTTTTTAGAAATGTTAGTTTCTCAACTAAATGTATTTATTATCTTATCAATACGAGAGAGAGAGAGAGAGAGAGAGAGAGAGAGAGAGAGAGAGAGAGAGAGAGAGAGAGA
>NW_006263987.1:323870-332500 GCF_000469605.1 Apis dorsata
AATTCTATTTCCAGAAATAATAATTTGGCATTATCTATTACTATTGAAACGATAAACTTTTTTTGCGATTTTAATTAATCGTATTCATATACGCTGCATGATGTTTTTACAATGTACTCGATATTATTGTTGTTTTATTCATTCAGTTGTTATTATTTATAATTTTTCATTTATTATATTTATATTTTCATTTATTATATCCAATAAGAAATATATTAATGTGATAAACATAAATAAAAATATAACATATATGTATATATGTATATATGTATATATATATATAAGCAAATGCGCAAAGTAAATTGTTGAATCGCTGTGACTCAGCAGTTTTGATTTTAGCGATAAGTTATCAGACTTTCTTATTTACTCTTTAATAGAATATATACACGAGTAACGTAATATTATATAACGTTATTCTTATTGAAATAATTAATAATTCCTGTCTTACGCCGTTTAAATCAAACCCTATTCGAGTCTGATAGATTCAATCCTGGGTACAGAGTTAATCCAGAGTACATTTAGGTCGATGGCACATCAAACACGTGACGTACCGTGCACATTGTGAACTATACCTAACTACTTACATATGTATATGTATATATACATATATGCACGAATTCCAAAGTTGACGCATTTATTACGTTTCTTTTCTCTTCCAAGTTGTGACAAATCAGCACATTTAGTATGTTATTTACATTTTTTTTTTTTTTAAATTTTTGATCGCAATTAGATCTAAATAATATAAAGAATCGATAAACGTACGATGTTCAAAACATCGAAATTGCAAATCACAGTAATTTACATAATTGATCTTTAATGTCAGACAAATAAAAAAAAACTGGCATAAAGTATAAAGTACGAAAATACCAGATATTCAATGATTGGATGAATCGATATGCGTTTAAGTTTCATTCAGAAAAAAAATTACCTACTTGGTATATATACGATAACTCCCATAGTCGCCATTTAAGCTCCAGAAGAGCTTAATCCGAATATTTTCTTCGATCGATCGATAGTTTCACCTTATTGTTAATAGTACATATAAACCGGTATTATATCTCGAGAATTTTCAAGGTACGGTAAACGGTACAATACGTGTAGGAGTGCATGTTCGAGAACGTCCAGCGTAAATGTATTTTCTCGTAGTAAGCAACTCTTTAGCACCTTTACTTTGCCAGATGTTCCTTTCTCTCTTTCACAACAATCTTCCACGGTATATTAAATTCACCTCCGTCGATGCATATTAATCACGTTCAAATAAACACAAATATACACTGTGTGTTCTTCTTTCTCGGACGATCACTTGGTCAAAAAAGCACAAATACAGTTTCAAAATCAAAAATCCTTGAGATTAACATTTAACCACGATCGCGATAGAATATTTGAACCTGTGATAATGATAGATTGGCATCGTTGGCGTCGCACTCAATATTATTATACACAGTATGGAAATATCGTTAATCACGAATCGAATCGAGTCGGAAATTGACGACGCGTTATAGTAGGTGAGGAAAAAGAAAAATTGAATATCAGTGTAATACAAGAAGCGAAAGAAATTAGGTGAAACGGATTCCGTTTCATCGAATTATAATATTTATAGTTGGTCGAGTGGAAAACACGGGCGAGGATTCGTCGAATCGGACGATTTTTTGTTCTCGGAACGTATTACACCCGGTTAAACTCGGCACGATTAGCACAACATCGCGAGATACATAAGATAGGCATTCGATCGCGAACGCAGCGTAAACATTACTACGGTATGTAAGTACTCACTTAAGTTGGTGGCGCGTAGCCGAGAGGCTGACCCGGCGCGGGGCGTCACCACTCGCTTCAAGAGGCTGGTGACTAGCGTCACTTTTCACTTCGGTATTGGACGGACAACGACGGTGGGAGCGACGGCGTACGGCTACGTCGCGTGTCCACCGATTCGTCATACGACCAACTCGCCTTCCCTTCGACGATTCTTTCATCGATCACTACGAACTTACCGCATTTCGTATTAATCCGTTAAGTAATCTAACGCGTATCCGTGTGTCAAGGGACGATAACGAGATCGAACGTTACAATTTTGTCATTAACACTTACCGTCCGACGTCTGCCTCATTTTTCACGTAGATTACTTATCTATTTCGCGATAACGCTAATTAAATAATACAAATTAGATAAATTTGGGTCTAACTTCATTTTTCATCCGAGCATCGTAATTGGCGGTTCGTATTACCAGAATTAAACGCGAAACCGATATCTTGTTATTCTATGAACGCCAATATTTGTATTATCGCGTAGAAAAATTCTATTGTTCGCGTATTGTTCGATTTATTTTCGTTATATCGAAATAACATCGATCGCGCACAAGCAACACTTTAAAAACGAAAAACAAATTTACATTTCATTTTTGTTTTTAATGTTTATCGCTATCAAAGAAATAGTATAAAACTGACCTTGTTAAAAACAAACTTGTTTCAGCGCGGTCTTGAACATGTATTATCGTTTATGCCGTTTCGCTATGATTGGACTTTAGAATTCTTTCTGATAAATGTTCGTGCTCTGAAAAAATTGGAAACTTCCGTATGATATGTTACGTTCCGTTGTCTGCCGGATAAAACAAGCGAAATCATTCGATAGATACGATTTATGAATTTCATATCGATAATAATTATATATTATTCCATAATAACAAATGAAAAATTAAGAATTAATCGGTGAATAGAAGATATTTCAAATATCAGATTTTCGAGAGAACATTTCTTACATTTAATAAATATAATAAATGTGTAAGAGAGTTATAAAAAAAAAAGATATAAATATTTTTAAAATTTATCTAAAATAAACATAAAAGGAAACAAACATAATAAGGAAATATTTAAATTTATTTATGAAACGTATATATTTTGCACGAATAGAATAATAATAATATTTCTAATTTTATCAATGACATAATAGATTGGTTTAGAAATACTCGTATTTCATATATTACAAAGCGTTAGAGTTCTTTCTATAATACGCACACCTCGTGAAAACGATCAATTGTTTTTTTTCTTCGTTATAAAACCTAATATTATTAATAATAACATATTTTTAATACATATCGTAATTATTTGATCGATAAATATAATTATAGTAATTATGTGATACAATTATAAAAACCACGTGATTTTAACGAATAATTGTAATAAATAAATAATAAATTATATTTTAAATATTTAAATATTCACGAATTAAAAACAAAAAGAAATCTTAATTATAATTATAAATTATTAACATTATAAATTAATAACATTATATTGAATTCAAAAATGAACTTGGTTACAACGTAATATTATCAAATGATTTCTATTTATTTTAATTTATTTCTTGATAAAATTTTCCGAGATCTAGACAATACGACGATGACGAGAACAATTAACGTCTTGTCTATATAATATAATATCTATGATAATCGTGCAATATAACAGAGTAAGGAAACGTAACTACATAAGTATGCAGCTAACAGTCATTCGTACTTTCACCGCTGTTCGTGGGTGTAGTTTTGCAAACTTATCTCGCGCGTCTATGTAATTATTCCTTTTGTTTTGCATACTCTGTTGTTTCGCGTAGACAAAAGTTCAAAATGCAGAAAACGTTTTTTCAAAAATATCAGCAGGAAATATAGAACTCATCCAATCTAATTAAAACGAAATATATTCGTACTTTTTACCATTTCTTGCTAATTATTCATTTTTATCTTTGACACATGTCAATTATGTATCGTAACAATATATCCATAATACAAACCGCAATACAAATCTATCCAATACTAGCTGCGTCATCTTAAAATTTTCAAGGACGAACGATTGTTTCTTAATTATTGTTTAATAATTATTGTTTCGCGATGTAAAAATGAGAAAATAGATTGTAAATTTCTATTGCGATCTAATAATTCCAACTAGAAAATATCGCGTAGTAGATGTTTTACCAATCGTTCATTTCTTAATATCTAAATATTCTATCAAGATGTTTAATATCTTATCGTGCGACCGATAAAATTTCAGGAGATCGCCCTTGTAAAAAAACTTGATGACGTGCGAACATTTTTCTTCTATATATATATAGTATATATTTTACGGATGCGTATTGTAAGCCAAATATTCGCGCACAAACCCTTATTCTCAAAATTCATCTGTAGCAAACTAGAGGAGAAGCCTTTCGAATAACCGAGGTCGCGTGACTAAGCATCTCAAATATGGATGCGATATCTGTTCGCAAACCTCGCCAAGTGATAATAAAACACATGCGGTCGCGCATGTAACTATTTATAGCGATGGTTTCCGAGTTGATTTTGCATGACGCGACAAAGTTTTTCTTTTTAATACTTAATTCTTATCTGTGTAAAAAAAGAAAATTTATACGGATCGATGTTTTGATCTATGAATTATAGCGTTGTTTTTCGAAACGTCGATTCTTAAGAAACATCGAACAAACATCGTTCCGTGTTCGAAACATTGGAAAGGATAGATTGATACGGTAAACGAGTTGCGAGAGATTGGTAAAAAAAAATTGAAAAACGTTTCAACCATATTTTTAAGTGTTAATTAATTACGACAGAAGCGCAAATTTATGCGTACAAATGAGAAGCTGTGAGACGGAGGAGCAAAAAATGACACACCTGTGTAAGACACGTGACTCGTGAAAAGTTTGAAAAACAAATAGCTAACGTTTGTTATGGCAGATGCCGCAAATATCGAGTTGAATTCAATAGCGAGTGCTAATTGATCAAGTATGCCATGTGGAATGTATAAAGAAAACAACATTGCGAAATTGGAACGATGGCGCTTCACGACTCGATCGTGGCCTACAGTTGATAACCGATTATCATATCGACAAAATAACACTGAATCGATGACCTAGCGTTCACGATGATACTTGTTATTTTAAATTACAAAAAAAAAAAAGCAGAGAGAGAAAGAAGGAAACTACGGAGGGAGGTAGACGAATAAATAACTAGAACGTTATACGATAAAACTGCACGATAAATCGTACGATATACTATATACAATTATGTCTAAAAGTAATCCAATATCGGTATAATTTTGAATTCTATATCTGATATTTAAATAATAATCGTCTATATAATGCAACGAGTAGTTTGCATATATGCGAATGGTCTATCAACCAAATCAATTTGTTCTTGACAAATTTAAACAATTTCATCTCGTGTACATCACAAACTTACTATAATTCGATGTTTAAAAGCACTAGTAACGTTGCACGTGTCTTTTATCTATTTACCAATCAAATAAATGATACGTATAAGACTGCAGTCTCTTTATCAGATAATATGTTGATACACGTAAAATGTTGAAAAATTTAAAGATAAAGTTTTACTCTGTAATATAATAAATATTGTCATTAATATCGTAAAATCTTAAAATCCTATTATTTATTTTATAATTACATTAACACTTTATAATCGTATAAAAGCTAATCTCCTATTCGTTCAAATTATAATTTTATGGAAAATTTTTTTTGCAATTCCTATAAAATTTACTATAAAATTTTTTTATTCCAAATCGCTTATTTCTTATTTGTTTCTTCAATCATTATTTTCAATCAATAAAGTTTTATTATAAAAATAATTAAAGAGTGACTCTCTTAATATCAAAAATTAAATAATTCTAATAAAGTTTTCAATCATTTTTCATTCAATCAATTTTTTTTCAGCAATAAAAAGTTTTGTACAATTGGTTTTTTATGTAAACCAATTCATAATAATACTTCATATGGCAAATATTTTGAAAAGGTTAAATATAGATATATAACACATAATTTCTAAATTAACATAGATTTGATAACCACTGCATAAATGCTTCAAATAAACAAAGATCTCTTAGAATTGAGACTAGAATGATGTCATTCGGGACATTATACATATATGTGATACTTAGTTTCATACTCTATTAAATTAGAAATTTTTTTTTACTAATTTTTTTTCTAACTATTTTATAAATTATTTTATCATAAAAAGATCGATATATGTTGACAAAAGAAAATATTGCGAAAATCAGAATTTAAAATTTATTTACAAGTTATTATTGTATACTAAAATGATTTATTCGACCTTGAGTAACTGGTCTTTTACAAGAAATATAAATAAATTTTACTGAGTCATGAAACAGTATTGTGATTCTATTTTAATGATAATCAATTTAGTTACAAATATAAGGTATTTATATTTATCTATGCTTTAAATTGTTAGCGTTAAAATTATAGAACACTTTAATCGCATAATTAAATAATAATATTAAATTATTTTTATTATATTAAAATATCATGCAATATAATTTCTTAATATGTTCGACAATTATCTAAATTTATTTTTATTGTGCACTCTCGAAAAATGTTTAATTTAGACAAAAATATTATTAATTATCAGTTATGAATTGAATTCTATTATTTAAATAACTTAAACAAATTTAAAGCTTGTTCTACACGTTCGAGTACTAATTTGGACAATTCGACTTAAATTTAAATTTATCTCAATTTTAAATGTCAAAGCAAATTTGAAATTCGATTAAATTATCTATTTATCAATTGTACATAAGAAGTAACGTTCGAGCTTAATCGGCTTACAATAAAAGAAGTACTGATGAAGGATGCGGACAAATGGGTTCCTTTATTCTATCTGAAGAGTATCTAACTTGGAATCACCGGTACAACGAGTGAATCAATTTCGTTCTATTATTACGATCGGCTGACGAGATGCAATGGCAAAAGAAGGGAATGAGTCACTTGTGCCGGCTTGTGACACACATATGCGAATACAACCGCATTCCCGTATATATGTGTACCGATACTGTGATACATACGTATACGCGAAACTCGTTCGAGTCCTAACTTAAGCCATGGATAATTCTACTGGTAATAATCGTTGCAGCCCCTTCTTCTTTCATTACTCATCGTAGCAACGAATCATGCAAATCACGTTTCGAGTAAACATTCATACCGTGCAAGTCTGAACATCGCCACGATATCATTTCTATTTGAAATATACTTTTCCCAAATATTTGTATAATACATGGCTGTAATTATATTTAATGATCATTATTTCTTCGATTCAGATATGTATTATATAAAAGTATATATACGTGGACAAGTCGATAAGTAATAAATGCGATATAATTATAATAAATTATGAATCCATTCATTTAGATCAATGTTTTCCTATGATTATGACATATCAATATATCGCTAAAATATTTCAGATATATCGTAAAAATTACATATATTTTATTATGATATATATTTCTAAAAATATACAATTATAAATATTTTTACACATGATATTTTTTTTTAAATATTTTCTTTTTCTTTTTGAACATTGACATCAATATCTCATTGAACAAACTAAATGAAAAGAAATATCAAAATATTATTAAAAAAAAAAATATTATTAATTCAAATAGATAAAAATTTTTATTTTATAATTTCATTTCAAGAATTATAATTTTGATAAATGAAGAGTCAATTGTTTTTAAAATGATTTATTAACTTGAAAAGATTAAAAAACATTGATTTAAATATACAAATATTATATGATGCATATTTGAAATGTAAAAATTTGCCGATTCATCGAACGCTATGAATGTATAATTATCATTATATTAATACAGTTCTCATCATTTAATAAAATTAATTAACATTTATTTTCACATTTAATTTTTATTACGCGTGTGAAAATAGATTTTTATACAAAAACAATAAATAACGTGCAATCTCTCAAATTATATTCTTACAATATTTTATTATTATTTCCCTTTTTTTTCCCTAATTATTATAATTTTAATGTCATTTATGCAAAAAATAAATATATGACAGAATAATAAATATATAAATATATATAAGATAAAATAAATATATAGCAGATAATAAACTAAATAATGTATTTGTAAAAAAACATATAAATTTGAAAAATTAAACATTTTAATTTACAAAAAAATCACATCTTTTTTAAGAGCTTGATTTTTTTTTAGTGATATTATAAACATAAATTATATTAACATAAATTGTCTTTTTAAACACTCGAAAAAGGTATGATATAAAACAGTTTCAAAGTTTATTTTATTACTATTCAAGGACGCAATGGAATACGTGGATCGCCTGTATGCCATCTGGATAGTGTCAATAGTCACTTCGATATAATAAAGGACAATCGAGTTGTAAAATAAATGTGTATTTTTTTTGTAATTTAATACAGTTTTTTCAACTAAGAATTTTTTCAACCATTTATACAAAAATATAAATTGTTATAAATTTAACTTTAATTTTAATTTTTCTTAAACAAATTTTAATTAATTATTAATTAAACTATAAATCGTGATATTGTGTTTTTTATAATGTTATTTATGATTTTTTTATTACAATTAATTAATAATTAATTATTAATTAAAAAGTAGATTAATTTATATCAATCAATATTTTTTTTATTACAATATCAAAGGTTTTGCGAATAATAAAATTTTTTTATTTATTATTATTTGATTAAATTAACAATTTTATAAATATTTTTTAAATATTTTTTTTTATGTTCATATTATATATTTATTTTTTTAATGAAAAAATTAATATTTTTTTTGTAATAAAAATTAATGAAA
>NW_006263987.1:333274-340953 GCF_000469605.1 Apis dorsata
ATTATAATAATAATATTATATAAATAAAATTTTTATAAAAAATCAATTATATAGAAGATTAAAATATAATTATTAAAATATAATAATATATATTAAAATAATGATATATATTAAAATATAATTGCCTTAATATATACAATCATTAAATGTGTGCAATATTATGTATAATATAATATAAATAAAATTAATATCAAAGTAGAAGATTGTATTAATATAAATATATCATAAAAAAAGATAAAATCTAATTGAAAAATATATTATATTATATATCATATATTAGATTAATGTACAACTTTTTATAATTCTGTAATCAATTATGATGTAATTTAAATATTGTAAACTACGAATTACATTACATATTAAAATTGACCGTCGATGAATTGAAAAACACATTATAGACAAAGAAAATTCGCCCTTGAATATTAATGGTCTTTTATCTGAAGCAACGTTTACAAACATTTTCAAGTGGTTTAAGCTTAGCTAAACGAAGAATAACGTACTTTCAAGTTTTTATTTCAATATATAAATGATATTATGTTGGTATTAGAAACATTATTAAAGATCCAAAAATAATTTTATCCCGAATATAAATTATGTGAAGAAAAAAAAAAAATAAATAAATAAAATAAGAAAAAACATTTTTCTTCATAATATAATTTATAAATAATTTTATAAAAAAAATTGTGCTAATGGAAACAATATGAATTTATTAATATGAACAATATCGTAAAAAGTAAAATGAAAATTATATCATTATTTCTATAATTAAGAAATTTTTTTGAATTTGTCTAATAACGTGAATTATTTCGTTTAAATAAATTATTAATAAATTTTTAATATAAATATATTTTTTCATTATTACAAATTTCATTATTTCAAATTGTTATTTCAATTACAATTCAAAAAAGGCACAGGTTCATTAAAACCTTATTACATATCTGAAGGAATGAAACGCAGTGCAGAAAACGCATGCGCATTGATTCAATACTCGATAGCTGATTCGCCAGAATTTTTTTCCTTTAAGTTGGCTGCTCTGTCAGCTCTTTGTTCATAGTGGCAACGGTTGAACATTGTCAGCGTTTCTACTCTTACGGTTGGGCGGTCTCATTCGTCTTTCGACAGTTGCGGAAGACGATCTGTATTATCGATTTGTTCGATTTTTTCAAATAAACCTCGCTTATCTTCCTTCGTCAACAATCAAAAAGTAAGTTTTTTTTCAAATTAAAGTAACAATTATTCATAGTTAATATTGATCAGCCATATTTGCCGGTAATTATGTTTTGTTTTACTGATATGCACGTGTCATATTTACTATGATTTAAAATTGGATATATTTAATTAGTACTGAATGTCACTTATATATATTTAAACAAAAAAATATCGGATAAAATGAAGTTCAATATTATGTGAACAATTAATGTTTTATATTTTTACAAATAAATATTTTGCATTGAAGGATTCAAACAAAGCAATACTAATGAGGGGGGTAAATTATTGGGTCAGAGAAGAAAAAAAGTCAACAAAACTGTTTTGTTTTGTAGATTTTTTCTTTTTGTTAAATTTTCAAAGCAAGTAGTTGATATTTACGTAAAAACAAATATATTCTATAATTTATATCGATTTTTCTGTGAGGCAGTTTTTTATAAATTACATTTAGAATTAAACTTCTTATAAATTGTTCATTAATAATGATTCCGGTATTTTTAACCATTTTTAAAATAAATATAATCATTATACTAGATAAAAATTTTAATAAATCTAAAAAATCAATATTTTATCATGAATATATATGTGAATGTTATTATGTATATGTGATATATATATACATACACACAAACAAACACACATACACACACGAAACGGTTCTATTATTCGTAATATTTCTAAGAAATTTTGTTTATAATATTTTTTAAAATTTTTATATCGAATATTATTTATAAGTTTATTGTTATATATAAGTTATAAGTTTATTATTATAAGTTTTATGATTATAGTTTTTTTTTGCAAATTCTTATTGCAAAATTACAATAAATAAATTTTTACAGAATATAATGGCTGATGATTGGGGCAAAACTGTTTCTTATAATGAAAAAGATCAATCTTACGTAAGTGCAAATTTTTTCCTTTAATAAATAATTAATAATAATTAATTAATTAATTGTATATTCATTTTTATATTAGTTTGATGAAGGTGGACGTAGTTATGGAAAGGGAAGAGGATTTATAATACAAAATAACAATAACGATGATTGGCCTGTGGGTAAAAAAAATTCCAACAGTGAAACTATAAATGATGGTGAATTTAATGATGAAACTTACTGGCAATGTGACGATAAGAAGACTGAGATTGAAGAAACTGGTAGAGGTAGAGGAAGAGGTCACGGTAAAGGAGGATCTAGAGGAAGAGGAAGCAATCGTGGAAGAACAGGATTTAATAATAGAAATAAAGATGCTGATGATAATAATGATTATGAGGATAACGATTATGGTAATCAGGATAATAGAAACGATAGACGGAAAAAAACATTTGCTGTTCGAGAAGATAACGACGAGGAAGAAGTACAAAAGCCTAAGGAACAATATATTCCACCAGAATTACCTAGCGATGAAAAATTATTTGAAAATGGTGTCGAGATAGGCATTAATTTTGATAAATATGATAATATTCAGGTTAACGTGAGTGGAGAGAATGTGCCTCAACCGATAGAAAGTTTTGAGGCAGCTGGCCTTAGAAATATTGTTTTAGACAATATAAAAAAGTCTGGATATAAAAAACCTACTCCTGTACAGAAACATGCTTTGCCAATTATTATGAATGGTAGAGATTTAATGGCTTGTGCCCAAACTGGTTCAGGAAAAACTGCTGCATTCGCAGTCCCTATTATAAATACATTATTAGAGAGATCTGTCGATTTGGTTGTAACTTCGACATATTGCGAACCACAAGTTGTCATCGTGTCGCCAACTCGAGAACTTACCATACAAATATGGCAACAAATTGTTAAATTTTCACTCAATTCAATTTTGAAAACTGTAGTTGCATATGGTGGAACATCTGTTATGCATCAAAGAGGAAAACTCTCCGCTGGTTGCCACATACTTGTAGCAACACCTGGAAGATTATTAGATTTTGTAGAAAAAGGAAGAGTAAAATTTTCTTCTGTACAATTTCTCGTATTGGATGAAGCTGACCGTATGTTAGACATGGGATTTTTACCTAGTATCGAAAAGATGGTAGACCATGAGACTATGGTTCCTTTAGGTGAAAGGCAGACATTAATGTTTTCTGCCACTTTCCCGGATGAAGTGCAACATTTGGCAAGAAGATTTTTAAACAATTATTTGTTCCTTGCGGTTGGTATCGTAGGTGGAGCTTGTTCAGACGTGGAACAAAACTTTTACGAAGTTGCTAGAAATAAGAAAAAAGACTTGCTCAAAGAAATATTAGAAAGAGAAAATGATTCAGGTACATTAGGCGGTACTCTAGTATTCGTTGAGATGAAAAAGAAAGCCGATTTTATTGCTGTTTTCTTATCCGAGAATAATTATCCTACTACCAGTATTCATGGCGATAGATTACAGAGACAAAGGGAAGAAGCATTAGCTGATTTTAAAAGTGGAAGGATGTCCATTTTAGTTGCTACAGCGGTTGCTGCGAGAGGTTTAGACATTAAAAATGTTTCGCACGTTATAAATTACGATTTGCCAAAAGGGATTGACGAGTACGTTCATCGAATTGGAAGAACTGGACGTGTAGGAAATCGAGGACGAGCGACTTCTTTCTTCGATCCTGAAGAAGATGCACCATTGCGAGGTGATCTTGTCAGAATATTGAAACAAGCAAATCAATCCGTACCAGATTGGTTAATGGGTGGAAACGCGAACAGGAATTTCATGCCTGGAAGAGGTATAAGCAAATTTGGAGGTGAAGATGTTAGAGAGGTACGTGTATATATATATTTTTTCATTCTAATATTGTAATTGAAATTAAATATAATAGTAATTAGAAAATAAATAATATGTATATATGTATGTATGTATATGTATATATATGTGTGTATATATATAATATTTGTATATAGTCTGAAGCATTCGCGGAAGAATATACGGAAGAAGCGTATTCCGTACCACAAGAACCGGAAGAAGAATGGTAGAAAATTTATTTTTTTCATCTACATATATTTTATCGTATTACTCTTAGAAACAGAGTAGTAAGCTTTGTTTCTTTATTCGCTAAGTCAGAGGTACAAAGAATTTTCTATTCATTATATTTTTATATATTTAACGTTAATAATCCAACAAGATTAATACATTAATAATAACTTTTTTTTTATCTAAATAAACAGTAATTAATAACTTATTTATATGAAATAGACTGGATTGTAAACTTGTTTAGAACTATAAGTTACATACGAGATAATATAATATTAGTTTTGTTGATGCGAAGAGTTTAACTTTAAGAGATAATAATGCAATTTGCGAAAACGTTCCAATTGTATTTTTGAATACAAGTTTATCTTATTGTATCGATCGTACAAATATTAGCTTTTAAGACCAAATCATGAAATTATTATACGTAAAGACACAACACTTTATTTTATAAAACGGTACTCTCTAATATTATGTTAAGTGTTTTGTACGTTCCTTTTTATAATAAAAAGTTGCAACGACAAACTATTTTGAATATTTTTTATTCAGTTGTAAAAAAAAAAAAAATAAAATAAATTATCTAAAAGAATCCTTTTATAATTTTAGACAATTCATGTATACGATTATATATTAAATAAATAAATGAAAATGTTGTACATACCATCGTTCATAGCCATATCCATCAGATGTAAATCCTCATCATTAAGAAGAGACGAAAGAAAACCATCGGTAGTCTGATTTATCGAATCGGATGTTGGTGTATGATAATACATCATATCTGCCGGCTCGGATTTATAAGCTGCTCCACTTTCCGCACCCATCGGTTCGCTACTGTTCGTTAAATTCATCGACGTTGCTACAGCCGAGCCCAAATTTGATGATCCACCTGCACCAATTAGTATTTTAGTTTCAAAATGGTTTAACCGCCGACGAATATTTCTTTTGTATACTTTTTAAATTTTATCGTATCAATTATATTTATTAAAATTATAATTAATATCATCGCATAAAATAAAATAATAAAATATATTTCACAGATATGCGAAGATTTTAATTTTTGTTTATCGAATATGATAATTTAAATAGAGTTGTGAAATTTTTTGCGTAAAATTACTTACCTACATTGTGATAAGGGCTCGTCGAATTAAGATCACCCACCGGTGGAGCCAGAGTAGCATTGTGAAGCAACACGTTACGTTGTGCTTCATAATGACTGTGGCTTATACCGTGCCCTGGGTATCCAGGATGAGTATGTGGAAAATGTTCTGGTGCACCAGGTAACGATAAAAGAGATGCTAGATCTTGCCACCGTTGTTCCATGCTCATTGCACGCATGAATGGCATGCGACCCTGAAATATACAAATTATCAATTAACACAAATCTTTCCTTACACGTTTTTCTTTTCCTATAACGTTCAAATAATCGTTGACCTGCTATTCCAAACATGTTTTAATCGCTAATTTTATTTTTTACTAATCAATAAAATAAATCTACCTATCTTTACAATTACAATCCTTTTTCTTTTGCTTCGTTATAAGATATCTATCCAGCGTGTCACGCCTATAGAATCCCGCGGTTATCGAACCTGTCAAATCTCAAACTTGTCGGATGGATCGTCAGAAACCCTGCTGATCGCGTAGGTGTTGGCCACACGTAAGGACGGTCAAGATATTAATGATTTTGGTATCACGCGTGTCACAAGTATCGTTCGAACTGTGTAGAAACGCGTTGATCATGATCAAGTGTCAAACCGCGCGTCCAATATGGAAATTATCAGAGAGAATAATTTTTATTCGACGAGCAACGATGCGTTAAAGCGAACTCTTTCAAGTAAGCATAACATAACACGATCTCGATTGTGATTATTTACCGTCTTTATCGAGAGATTTAGTTAATAATGGACTCGACGTATCGAGCAGTAGATCATTTCGATCGGAATTTACACGGATAATAATCTAAACGTAAAAACCTATCGTTTCGCGTACGAAGCGACTTATCAACCTTGCTATCAACAAGATTCGCTCTAATATTCAAGGCCATAAATCTACGCAAGTGTTAAAATGATAAAATGGTGGGAAAGGAACGGGCACGGTACGATAGGTTAGAAAGAGGAGGAAAGGAGTACGCGTAAGCGCGGTAGTGGTCAGTGGCGCTTAATGCAGGTTAGCATTGTCGCTAATGCATCGAGCGCAAGAAGAAGATGAATAGAGAAACTGGCTCGCGATTGTTGTTCGCTCGCATCAATCAGTGGTCGGTGCAATCTGTGGAGCGCGACGCCTTTAAGGTGATTCTCGCTTGTCACCGCATCTGTCGGCTGTGTAGGCCGCCAAATGTAGGACGAGACGTTTGTTCCGCGACCATTTGTCCTCCATATACCGAATCGCGGGTTTCTAATGGCGCGCAACTTTACGCTCGTTCGCCGTTTCGATGCAACGCTCATGATTGAGCCGTGGATGGAAAAAACTCGACGCGTTTATACCGTTTCCAAGAACGCTTCTCGGAATTTGACGCGCACACCAGTTGCCAGTTCACCGTGCTAAAACAATTTCTCATGGTCTTTCCGCTATACACAGTTTTGGAGATCGCGGTTATTTCCATTCCGCGGTTCTTGCACTTTCGACCAATCATTTTTCCACCAGTTCTCTATCTACATTATCTACCGCGTACCGTTTGGTTACGGTTCTGATTTTTGGATCACTGCTCCTTCTTCCCTGCGCATCGGAGAAATTCGAAAAACGTATACACACGTATACAATACGCGCGCGCGCGCGCGAATACACGCGTGTATTCGAAGGCGTATATACGACGTTGGCTCGCGTCACAGGCCGTATGAATTTGCGAGATCGCGAGACTGGGAGGAAAGAGATCTCTCAGAGCGAACAGATGTTTGAAACGAGCTGTCGAGGACTTGCCAGTTTCTACCGAGCTCTCTCTTCCTTCTTCCTTTGTCCGTTTATATCTGTTTTCCATTCCTCTTTCCTCCCCTTTCTTTTCTTCCATTTCTATCTTTACTACGCTTTTCATCTTTTTGCCAACTATTATCGTCACAATAATAATAATCACAAGTTCGCGTTTGCGAGATGTTCAATCTTGCGCGCTTAAGAAGAATATTCATCTTTTTCTTCTCTCTTCTAAAATCCTATCTTTCCAACATTTCCAAATCTTTTTTTAATTAATATATATCGGATTTTTATTCGCTCGAGACATCTCTTCTTGCCAAGTTTTGCATACATTTGTATATTGGTGCTAACGCAATCGATCGAGAACGAAAAGTACGACAGCGATCAACCGGGTATTCGATACCTGCCAGCATCGTTTACTCTAACGTCCCTTCGATCCTTGATCGCTTACCTACTTTTTACCTCGGCGCATCGTTCGTGTTTTCGTACGTGACTGCCAGTAAAGCTCGTTTCTGTCACGAAAGTTGTGAATCAAAATATCCAGGGATACCGATTCAATCCCTCACACTTTACAGCCTATAAAAAAATATTTTGTCTCTCGTATCCGTCGTTTCTTCTCATATATATAT
>NW_006263987.1:341745-347592 GCF_000469605.1 Apis dorsata
TAAATTCATTCGTTATCCATTTACCAAAAACTAATACGATATACAATATAGATATTTATCTTTTATGGTATAAAATTTCTCAAGATCCTCGATAAGTATCATTCGTCGAGGAAAGTATATAATACGTAGAGATAGAACGTTCGAAACAGAGAGGATCGAAATTAATTATATTCGCATTTCAAAGATTATCGCATTATTGTATTTATTGTTTATAGGCTGACGGAGAAGTTTGATGATCGCTTCGCAAAGAGGTAAATTCGTTTCACACATCTTAGATAGCTCATACCGCGACGCATTATGTATTTCACAGTGCATAAGTCCACCAGCTGTTTGGAATCTCCGGCCAACGGAAAGGAATTGTGACGCCCCGTCGCGTTGCTTCGTTCTTCGTGAAAATTGCTTGATCGTACGCGAGTACGAACGTACCTTGACAATACTCTAAAAACTGGATTTTCTTTATAAAATCGTCCCTCGCGTAGCGAGAGAGAGAGAGAGAGAGAGAGAGAGACAAAAATAATTCTCTCGTAAGGAAAATGGAAGAGACGAATCTCGTTCTTTCGACGAAAAAAATTTTCTACTCGAATATACATCTGGAATGGTAAATTTAAATGGAAAAATGGATTGGTTAACCGAATACAATAATCTCGCGGCGAGGTACATTACGGAGAAAATACAAGTAATTAAAGATACGCGGAGAAAGTATGCGCATTACCTATAGTCGGCGGTACACCGTGATGGCTAATGGGCCAAGATATTAATTATGATTCATTCAGATAGGCATCAGATTAATGCACCACTGGCATGGGTTACCGCGGTGGGCTCGCGGCGAGTCCTTCGAGTATCGTTACAAGTGCATCCTAATGTCTCGGTCGGTCTCCGTCTTTCCCTCGGCCTCTCATTTCCATATTACATACCTCGTTCCTCTTATTAATTTCGTCTTACGACTCTTCTCGCTCGCGATCCAACGCGCTCAACCTCTATCTTCCAGCCTCCGCGGCTTCGAGGATCGCCCTCTCTCACGATCTCCGTTCCTTTCTTTCATCTCCATCTCCATCTCTTTATCTCCGCGCATCGCTTTCTTCTCTCTTTTCAATCGTAACTCGATGTTGCGTGTAAATATTATCGAAAGTCCAAGGATACTCGGCGGACTGCTTCTTTCTTCTTCTTCTTTTTCTTTCTTTTTTTTTACAACTCAACGTATTTTAAACAAATATCAGAAGTGCAATAGCGGACGTAACCGTAACCAATGTCCGTCGATCACGGCCAAAGATCGTCCTTCGTTGATCGATATCTGCTTGACTTTATTTATATATCGTTACGAAATGCGGACAAAATTCAAAAAAATCGGTCGATACATCTTGTTTCTCTTCTGGTATTCCATTCAATTATTAAAATACGAGGGAGAGTTACGGATTACGATGATTTATCATCTTATTTATGAGCTCCTTCGAAAATTTTCTTCCGCGTGATCACGTTACGCGGAATATATAAATTATCTTCTAATTCTCCTTGGAGCGAGATGACCCATAGTCGGATCAAAATTAACATTCATCGTCAACGATTTTTATATTCGTTCTCTTTAAAATTTGCGAACGAATGAAAATTCAAAGATTTAGGATTCTAGACACGTAAACGCGTATTTGTCGTAAATCGTATCTGCGAGAAATTAAAAGCACGCGTATTTAAATAAAATTTCGACATTAAGGGAAATCATCGTTTTTTGAACTTATTAGCGCGAAGATTAAATTGTTTTGCATTTCTAATCCTTCCAACTATGTAATCAGCACAGCAGGATAAACGTTGCGGCTGTAATTACTATTACATTCTGATGCGCTCAGCTTGCTTCTCTCGTTCTCTCGCGCGGAACTCTTCTTCCACTTCTTCTCGTTTTTTTCTAATTCTCGTTCGTTATCCGCGAACAGAGCACGCCATACGATCCTCCTTTTATTTTTAATTATTCCCTATTCTTTTCAAACCCGCTCGATACACCAGCCAGGGCAACTTTTTACATTATTATCCTACATTGCGCATAATTCAAACATTTTATTATTCCTTCATTTTTATTATTATCAAATTACTTTTAATTTCGATCTTCTCTTCATACCTTCTCCGTGTAATTTCCATTTCTTTTCATTTCGAATATTAATTATTAAATATCGAGCAATAATTCTAAATTGATCGTAAAATGTATTTATTCTTTCGATAGGAAAGTGAAAAGTGAAAGAAATAAAGATTTTCATCCGGTATACTTAACGATGTTTTACGATATCGATATCAAATTTAGCGCAATGTTATCGACGATGATGTTTAAACCGGTTTAAACATCGATTTAAAAATTAGTAACTAAGACGATTAAGATAAGTAACAAGGATAAGCGACGAGTAGCAAAGATTGGTAGCTTAATTTAAAATTTTTAAAAGGGAGGGTCAAAACTGCGGACGTTTTTAAACTTTTCGCCTTTTTTTAATTGAACCCCCTGTTCGATACATCTGTCATAATTTTACGAAACGATTCGTGAGAAGAAAAAGTTAGTTAGGAAAATTCAGCGATCGAAAGATAAGAAATTTTATTATATAAAATTATAATATATATATATATAAAATTCGTAGAATACTGCATCGTATCGATACGAGGGTTAAACGCATCTTCGTATAGATATTTTTTTTCCGTGGTATTCGCATTACGAATGGATCGCATTCACGAATGGATGGCGATAATTATTTAAATTTGGCGTTATCGAGAACAAAGTTACGCCATTAGGAATAATAAAACGGAATAGTAGAATCGCGGAATAGTTGATTCCTTCGATGGTGGCGCGACACGTTCAAGGCTGTTTCGGCGAGGAATAAAAATCCGACGATAGACGTAAGAACATAGCGTGGCGAGTATAATAGACCGTATTACATACACGTCGTCCGCATCTTGGTAGTATGGTAACAAGTAGCAATTACAGGTGAGTGAGGTCAGTGTTAATACGACGGTCGCGTGAGAGAAGAGTTCCAAAAATGATACGGTTCGCGAACGGCGACACCGTGTCTCGTTGCGCAATCCCTCCGTACAATACGCATCCTTCTCTCTTGGGCAAAAGTCCCGGCAACGGGGACCCGGCCGTACACATATGCATTAATTTACCTCGCTCATTACGTATTGAGAGTCCTGTGGACGTTCGACGCTGGATATTATACATGTCCGCGGCGTATACCAATTACCGCTTTGCACGCTTCCATATTAGAGGCAAGGTCGCGACATCGCTACATATATGTCTTTTTTCTTTTTTTTTCTTTTTTTCTTTTTTTTTTTTTTTTAAAAAAAGAAACTTTCTTCTTTCTCTTTTATCGAAATGTACGTATCGTACGTGTTACGTACGTATTATCTAGAGTAATAGATAGGATAGGATAGAGAGAAGAAATGGATTAGAGTAAAACGGGATGTTTTTTTTGAAAATAAAAAACGCGATGCACGGTCAACGCGTATGTGTAACATTGGTTATTTCATAGAAATATTGCGTTTAATTATCGTTGTGTCGTAGAAAAAAAAAAAAAATAATAACGTCGATAAGAATAACGTTCGATACTTTCAAAATTATCCTATTATAGTAATAAGCGCATATGCAAAGTAAACGAGTAGCATCTACCTTCGTTGTAGATACGTAATTTAACCGTCGAACTACTTTTCCATCTTCGAATTCGTTTAATTCCTCGTAAATCGATATTTTTCTTTTACGTCTTTTATCTCATTATATAATATAATTATCCTTGATGTACGAAGAGAAGAATATGTATATACCTGTAACAAACCTTCGTCCACAATCAGATTCCAACATTCTGAAGTAGCTTGATATTGTTGTTCGATGCTCTGTGAATGAGGCTTAACGACAAACTGCTGCACGTCATTCATGTGTGTCTGTTGCGATTAACGAATATTCATTCGCTCGAACGGTGTATTATCGGAACGATTTGACAAAGAGAGAAAAAAAAAAAAAAAAAAAAGAAGAAGAAAATAATGCTCGATTCTCGCTCTATCCAAATTTTTCTTCAATTTTTCTCGAAGGGATAAAGTTAATTAAAAACGAACGCCATTTATCGATACAAGACCGATGATGGTACGGGACAGAACGTTTCGCGTTTCCACCACGCGAAAATAAGATCGATCATCGTCGCGGTATTAAAAATTTCAAGATCGAATACACCGATCGATATGACATATACGCGCACTTTTATGAAACTCGCGATACTGGTATATCGAGATAATTGTCCTTAGACGAGCAACTATAATAACGTCCTTCTGCCACGAATCATCTTATTCGAAATGCGCGTGAGAAAAAAAAAAAAAATGCAAGAGACTACTATCCCACGAAAGGGTAAATGCGTACCGAATCACACATTCCGCTCAATTTTTTTTTTTTTTTTTTTTTTTTCCCCTCCAAGGAAATTGACGATCAGTGGAAGTTAAAGAAACACAACACTTTTCCAAGTCGCACAATCACGTACGTTTATCGAAACGAAGCATTTATCCCGGGACATTGGCGTAACGACTTAACGGGACAAAGTTTTTCAACGAGGGAAAAACGGCAAACTAATTTTCCACAAGGTTTACGTTTACTTCGAACCGCATGTCGTCCGCGAGTGGCAGGAATACAACGCGATCACGATCGTGCACACTGAACGATCATGGTAGGGGTCCCCGTGTTCTCTGATTGGCGGCAGTTTTCAGCTACGCTTATTCACGTGCATGTAAGACCTGTGCACGTAAGTATGCATTGCGTCACGTTTCTCGAGTCTCGCACTCCTCGTCGAGGACTATGTATCTCGGTAGGTCATTGTCACGATCGTCCTCCTCCTCCTCCTCCTCCTCTTCGCCTAACGAACATGACTTTTCTCGCGGCGAGCACCACGCCGGGTTACGATCACCACGCGTAACCTGCCAGCCTACCAAAACAACCCGCCGCCTATCTTCCTCTCCGCCAACTTGAAACTAAAAAAACGCCGCGGCGTCTTGTTAAAACCGCGTCTCCTCTTTTTCTTCTCTGCAAAATCTCGCGGATTTCGATCCGAGCGACAGACGTTCACCGCGTTAACCGATATTATCTCGGATGGTACGCGCGGCGTCGTATCTTATGTGTGTCAGTAGGTTCGAAGAAATACGATGGAAGTTGGAAAATATAGTGCAACCTCGATCACCGAAATAACTATTTCTCTTTCTACCCGTCTCCGCGTTTCTCCTTTCTCGCGCATACGCGTTACCTACGCTGCGCGCAGTGTGTGAATTTAGAGTGTGGAAAGAACACGCTTAAAAAACGCTTGATCGTGTAAATCGATCGAGAAAAAAAATCGATGATCGAAACTTGTTCAAGAGATGATACAAGATAACGCGTCCGTAGGAAAAAGGAAGAAAGAAAAATTTCGAGATTGTATCGGTACAATTTAGAACACAATTCATCTAGATGCAATGCAAATTTATCGCAATCGTGTGATTAATCGTCGGATGGAAAAGTGACTTTAAACGCGTATTTTATCATTTATAATTTCTAAACGCGTATTCATCTTGCGCGAATATTTTAAATCATTTGTCTTTCTCTGTGATATCTTTCGTAAATCAATGGATCGTAAATCAACGTTATGATTGATTTTTAATGATAGATATTTATGTCGAATTTTTTTTTTTGTTTCTATAATCTATGCATATTTTTTCATCATTGCATCTATTTTTCTTCGCTTATATTTTATAATTATTTATGATTGTTTAATTCCTGTTTGTTTTGAATCATAAATCGAATTAATAAATTATACATCTTATATGTATCTTATGTATCTTTTTTTCTCTATTCTTTTTTTTTTTTTTTTTTTT
>NW_006263987.1:347746-349685 GCF_000469605.1 Apis dorsata
TTCTATAATAATATATTACTTGACATGGCACGATAAGCTTATAAATTTACTCACGTTTACATATTACACGTTACATAATTAACATACTTAAAAAATTTATATGTAAGTATATACTTATATGTAAACTGGTTCCACGTTAGACTGCAAATGTTATTTATCGAAAACTAGTTACAGATGATGGATAAACTATTTTCTAATTAAATCATCTGGAATGTCATATCAAATCACAAATGGCATTTAATCTATATATCCCTTTCTTTTCAAATATATATATACTTATACATGGAAATTTTCGAAATCGAGAAAATCGAAATTGTTTTTCTGATGGATATCGAAGTTCTTTACACGAATCGTAAAATTTTCTATATATTATGAAATTTGTTGGAAAATACGTCAAATTGATCGGCATTATACCGTTGAATATATTTACAAAGTTATAAATATAACTTATTTGAACGATATCACAACATATTATAAATCATATCATAAATCGGATTTGTTATCTCGAATCTATCATTGAACAAACGTATAATTATTTATGTTTACGATAATTTTAAACAAACTAAATTAAAAATCAATAATGTGATTTCTTTACGATATTGGAGCAATTTTTATTTGATTTTTATCCAATAAATAATTTTCATTTAAAATATAATCGAAACTTCGAGAGAAAGAAAAAATAGACAAAAATGAAAAACAATAATAATGAAAAATGAAAAACAATATTAATGGGTTAATAGAAAATGTAAATCTAAAGTACAACAATGGAAAAATTTTGTTAACAAATTGAAATGTTATGTGAATGATAAAATAAATTTTTTTTTTATCTAATTGAAATAAATTAGACATGCATCTAAATAAATACTTTACTAATCTGATTTCACAATCAGAAATATACAACTTTCATTTAGTTTTTAATTTGAACATAAAAGTAAATGTAATAAATATAATAAATATATAATGCAGTAGCAAATTACTAAAATGATAACTATTAATCAAATTATCGTAGAAAAAAAAACGATATACGTAAAAGTTGATTGAATTTTTTTTTTCCATCTTTGTATCTTTATTCATTTTAACAAATAATTTGCACATAGCGATTTTAAATCTCTTGAATCCTCTCTGGAATAACGAAGAAATTGTGAAATCTTAACAACGTTATTACCAACATCAACCATCCGCGTGAACGTTCAATGTACATTCGATGTACGCTGTTATAATAATGCTAATATAGAAAAAAGAAAATTATATATGCATGGTGATGCGATTTAATTTTCAAATATATAATAGATGCATGCAACGAAGTGGTAAAACAATCTTGTTATTTTACGAGATTGCAAATACTTATTATGCTCCATTAATGAATACAAATACTCTTTATAGTTTCATCTACTTTTACTTTGTACGTTTTACTTTGTACATCGCGGACAACGATATGTCGTATTTCGAATCATCTATCTATGATAATTCAATGCAAAATTTTCGAAAGTTTGAATAATAACTTTCATTTCATAAATAAGAGAATTATTCTCGTTTTATCTGGTTTAACTTATTAACGCGTAAATTTAAATGATTTTAAAACAAAAGTAGAAAAATATGGACAAGTAATCCGATCTCTAGATAATTAATTCAATGGAGTCGATTAATTACTGGAAATATCGTTATTTTCTTACTTAACAAAATAAATAAAGATGCGCGTGATTTGCATTCGCAACTATATTTACGTTTTAATTGATTTCAAAACAGTGGACGTAAGTCGAAAAAAAAAAAAAAAGTAATTCGAAATAGATATAAAATATATATAAGTACTTATATTTCTTTATGATAGATTTCAATTAATAAACGAGAAATAGTTTTTTCTTTAAACAAAATATACGATTAAATATAGAAAAAAAAATATAATTATTAAACGTGGTTAACTTTATAGAAAAAAAAAAAA
>NW_006263987.1:349878-350208 GCF_000469605.1 Apis dorsata
AATAAAAAACGATGTAATTAGAAAACGATATAAATATGATTATATGTTCTTTCTTGGAAGAAACTTCTCCAGAAATTACGTTATATTATAACACGCGATGATTAATTACAGCGCAATAAATACAAACTCTTGATAATATTTTACTCGTAAGAACATATTTATACATATTTATAACGACGATAATTTAAACAGAGGCAAATCAAACGAAGGTAATTCAGTAGATGGGACTGTGATACGACATTAACCGTCATATTTCTTTGCGAGCCAACTTATTTATATTCAACGAAAAGAATATAAAAATATAACTTCTCTCTCTTTTTTTTTTTTTTT
>NW_006263987.1:350572-352893 GCF_000469605.1 Apis dorsata
AAATCGAGATCGTACGTACCTGGAAGGAACGATGGTGAGGATGATGGGGATGATGAAATTGCGGTGTGTGAATCATGTCGCCGGTCTCAGGATCCTCGCACCTCGACGACTTCGCGACCTCGACGCTGCTCGAGCTGGTTATAATCGGCGACTCGTCGTCCTTTGCACTCGTGGATTCTTCGATGCTATCTTTTCCCTTCTTCTTCACTTCCGGTTTCGTTTCCTATATATATATATATAATATAATATCACGTTTTCGTTAACGATCAGAAAGCGAACTTAAATTGTTCGGTTTCGAATGTATTTTAAATTACGAATAAATAAACGCGATTCAAATGTATTCATCGTTTCGAGATAATTCGCGATTCAATTCTAAGAAGATAGTTTTAATTTTGAATAAAGAGAACTTAATAATAAAATAACGAAATTTAAGACGACTGAAATTTTGAAATCGTAATAATATCTCTCTGTACATTCAACCAAAGCCTAAAACTATTAGCCTATTACCTCGTTCTATCGAACCGGTTAAATGACCGGTTTTTAAATAAAAATTATATATACATGTACATATTTTTTTTTTCTTCTCGATTGAACGAAGGTGACAGTCAATTTAATATACATGTAACGTAAACAAAATTGATTTTCGAATAACGAAAAACTATACCTACATACGTATATATTTTAATCGTAAGAGAAGAACGGGAAGCGGTCATGCAATAATATTATATCTTCGATTTCTCTTCATTCGATCCATTTTTGCGATCAATTTCTCGTACATATATCGTCAAAGATGCGATGCGACCGATTTGCAGAACACGTCTGAAAATGTTACAATTACGCTTCTGTTTCGATAAAAGTCAACATTCCAATTCCTAGCAAGGATTAAATAATTTCTTTTTTTTTTTTTCTTTTTAATTAAGAACAATTAATATTATTCCGTTGTTTCAAAGAGAGAGAGAGAGAGAGAGAGAGAGAGAGATAACGTTGTTCGGTGTTCTTCAAAGAGATTGGAGAGTTATTGAAATTATCCTATTCCATTCCATTCCATTCTTCTCAAATTCTTATAATTATTCCGATGTTTGCGTTTCTACTAATTCTTTTTTCAACATTCTCTCAACAATGGGAAGAGAAAGAAAAATATAAATGAAAGTAGCGGATAGAGAGGAATAAAATGTGGGTAAATAAAGATCGGGACAAACCTCTGATTGCGCCTCATCGAGGCCAACGAGTTGGAGTGCCTCCTCGAGATTGAATCCGTCGGGAAGATCCAAACTATCGTTGTTAAGAAGACTTTCGACGTTTGCGCTTGCTAAGAGACTACCTCCGAGTAAGTCCGAGGGAAGATCATTCTCGAGTTCTAAAGTGTCGGTTAATCCCAAAGAATCATCGGTTAATCCAGCCAACGGGTGATTGTCTAAATCTAGCGACGCTTCTCTAAGGAGGCGATCGTCCTCTTCGATCGCGTTGTTCCCGTTTTCCTCTTGATTTCCAGAATTGAGGATATATTCACCTGTAACACAATTTCGCGTCCAATTCAAGTGGACGATGATGATACATTTTTTTTTTTTTTTTTTTTTTCTTCAGAAAAGACAAAATGTGTACGCGAAATGTGTTCGATGTTGAGAGAGAGGAAGAGAGAAGAGAAAAATAAAAAAAAAGAAACGGAACGTTACACGTGTTTCATCCGACAGCGACTTTTGTCGTTTCATTCGCGGAAAGAAGGCACGCGATCAAATTATCGGTTGATGAAACGTAAGTAAGCGTAAACAGAATTGCGTGCCCAACGTACGAAGTCTTAAGCATCATTTAAAAATATTTAATTGCCCGCAAAATTGCATGGCAATTACATTTTTCCCACTTTTCACATCGATCACTGTAATTCATTTTCACGATCTTTAGTATTATTATTTCAGGAAATCAGAAGGAAAAAAAAAAAAAAACATGTACAGGAGCAAGGTCGAGTTATCATTATCTAAGAAATGAAAAATTACTTTGTCCATATCCCAAGCCATAGTTCTTTCTACGGAAGCCGTGTCACTTTTTTCTTTTTCTTTTCTTTTTTTAACTATAATATATTTCGATTAAACGATTCTGAACAAACGAAAACTCGTTTCGATTATATAAATACACTATATTGATTATCACAAAGCATTTTAATCCTAGCAATTTTAGTAGCACGTTTTACTTTACGAATTTAACGCAGCAGCCGGCTTTCAAAGCGAACGAAATTAACTTCGATAAATCTACGATACGCGTTACATTCATTTTACGGTCTAATTTTCGAACGTGTTACGAAAAAAAAAAAAAAAAAAAAGAAAAAA
>NW_006263987.1:352948-353325 GCF_000469605.1 Apis dorsata
AGAAAACAAAAGAAAGGAAAGGAAAGGAAAAGAAAAGGGAAAAAAAAGGTTAGATAAAAACAGTTGCAGGACGATTCGAGGAAACCGGATTCACTGTGACTCGACTAAAACTGTTGGTCTCGAGGCGCAACACTCGAAAACTGACTAGAGCCGACGGACAGGTAAAATTTGGGAGGAGGGACGGAAAAGGAAAAAAACGTAACTAATTGAGGGACAAAGGGGTGTTGTTGAAGATCCACCTGCTGGTTCGAACAACCCCTCGATGTTCCCGCCCCACGGCCAATCGCGCGTCCCTCCTCGCTCTACCCTACTTCATCCCTTACGCACGCTCCGAACGCGACCGAACGCTCGCCGCCGCCTTCACCTCCCAGTTACCT
>NW_006263987.1:353431-356572 GCF_000469605.1 Apis dorsata
CCGTCGCTTCCCAAAATCCCTTTCCTCATCCACGATCATTCACCTTTTTTTAATTTTCGCCCCGATTATCGCGATATCGGGATACGCGTAGAATCACCGAAGTCGAGTCGATCGATCGATCGAGCATCTTTTCACCCGGTAGATAATTAATTAGTCGCTTTTTCGTAGGGGAGGGAAGAAAAAAGAAAAGAAAAGAAAAAGAGAAGAAGAAGAAGAAGAAGTGGAGGGGGAAATTTTGAGGGACGACGAAATTATCTTTTCCTTTTTTCAGCTTGAGAGGTGATGTTATTAGAGATAATAATCTCATAAAATAATAATTCTCCGAAGGCTGGTCGAATGCGGACAGGTCGGAAAGTGAACGACAGGCGGGCCGGCAAAAGAAGAAGAGGCTTTTCGTTCTTCTCTCGCCTACTCTCTTCACGAGTACGGTATGCGCGAGAACCAAGATCCCACCTTTGGGATGGCTATTACATTAACGAGTGGTGGCGGCCATTGTCTGGTCGAAATGCGGGGCAGACCGCACGATCATGCCCACCTATAATTTCCAACTACTCTCTTCCACGGACTGCACCATTTTTTTTTACGAATGTAACGCAAATTTAAAATAATAATAATAATAATTGGATCTAGAAAAGATGAAAACGAATAGATTTTTTTTTTAGAAATACAGCTAAATGAAAAAAGTGACGATATAAGCTCGATATAAGTAAAGATAATCGAAAGTACGCGTGTTTTTTTTCCTTCCTTTTCTTTGAAATATCGATATTTTTTTTTTTTTTTTGCTAGAAACACAGAGAGAAATGGGAGAGAACGGAGGGAAGGGAATCTTCTTTGCCTGTTTAAAATCCAAAGCGAATTCGCTGGATCACGGTGCGTCCGATGGCATGGCTCTCGGTCTTCATGTTCGATTCCACGGCTTCTTTGAACTCGCGGTCGGCTTTTTCCACGGCCACGGGAACGTCGACAGATCATTTCTCACATTTCGCGCGCGTCTAACGATCATTTTCTTTTTCTTCCAGCGCCCCTGCACGGGGTCGCCCTTTTTCGGATAATAATTCCTGCGTTACTCGACAAAATTTTTAGACCAATGCCCCTTTCGACCGAGCTTTCGTCGAAAAGGTATTATACGCTGGCGTGTATTCGTGGTATCCTCCGATACAACGCTCGCTTCCTACAACTCGCCTCCTCTTTCCACACGGACGTTCCAACACCGGAATTCTACGGCACGAATGCGCCATCACGATTGTCCTATCCTTGGGTGACAAATATATCGAGGTAAATCTTATTTGCGGCCCTTGACAAAAGGGTGCCAATGACCGATACCGACACGCCGCTTTCAACCATTCCATTTGACGTCTCATTTTCTTTCCCTCGTGTAAACGTGATCCTGCCTAAAATCCTCAACGCGCACCTGGTGCGATTATAAATATTGGGTATTATAAACAGTTCAATTTGTAATTCTTATTCCAATTCTTATTAATTGTCCTCCAGATGTCAATCAGAGTAGATTGATAATTACTTTCAAGTAAAAGATAGTATATTATTCGATTATATTCGTAGAAACCTATTCGAAATTCGTCTCTTATTTGTAATCGTAAATGATGAGAATGACAAAATTTGCAATTTTCAAGTTAGATATCGGTACGAAAAATAACGGGATAATCCGTAAACGAATTTTGTTTTCCTAAAATCGTAATTTTTCCGCTATAGAACACGATTTGTTAATTTCAAACGATCGAGATCATTTATTGGACGCAGTTTAGACGGATTACTTAAATTTCGGTCGACGTACCTTAAAAATTACCGTAATCCGCGAGTAACAAGGATAATCCACAATTCCACGTCGAACGATCACAACGTCATGTCACAGTTTCAAAGTTTAAAATCACCTTATTTTACAGTTACTTTATTCTCACACTGTTCACATCACTGGGAGGTAACGTAAAGAAAGACGTGTGGGTGTAAACGAGACTTTTACCACTCTCTCGACAAAACTCGCGAATACCTCGCATCGAATACACGCACTTTCTCTCCATAAAAAAACTGTCCTTCGGCGCTATTCGCGAAAATACTTGGGAAAAGGGGAGGGGAGGGGAAGAAACTAAGATTAAGAGATATTTCGAGAATGCGAATCTAAAGAAACTCGGGAAAGGATATTTGGATGGAATTTTCTTTCATGGTAACGCGATTATCGCGATTCGTGCACGATAGGTGATCGGCGGAGAATCACAACAGCCGGCACTGGCGGATGATTTTGATGCAGGCACAGCATGGAGTCGACTGATAGTCTATCGCGTAGCAAGGCATTGCTTAACCATGGCCAAGACGAGTATTGTGCCAAGCGACGGGTTCTCCGTTAAAAAACGGACCAATCACGACGGGGTTGGCTGTTATTCCAATATGGCTGCCACACAATGCGCGCTCCAGGTCTGGAGAGAAGGGAGGGAAGGTTTCTACCCATAATGCCATTCTCCGACTCCCCACTGTGACCAGGGAGCGTATACCGAGTCTCGATCGGTCCACGTAGCCACGTATCAGCTTATCCAGGGGTGCATCCTACCAACGAGTCGCCTTATCCTCGCAAAAATCTCCATTGATCTTTTATCTCCAAACCGTTTTATCCTATCTTCCGTTTCCGATTCGTCGAACCCGCTCATGTATTCTTATACTACGTTAAAAATTACATTTACGTATTGTATAAATTATACGAAGAGAGAATAGGTCAAGCGTATTTCGTTGAATATATCCGGAAAAATGGAAATTAACTCGATACGTTCCCGATGTTGACCGAAATAAGATCAGAGTCGATAGATGATAAACACTGTAAAATCACTGCCGTTAAAAGATCGTATCTAAATCCTGTCAAATGCCTGTTCTATAGATACCCTTTATTCTCGTGTCGTCGCTCTTATTCGAATTCCATCAGAGGATCGTCGTCTCGATGCGCGCAAAATTAGATATAGATTAGATTAATAATTACTCTCGATAATATTTTTTTTAAAACAATATTTCGATTCAGAATGTACGTAATTGTGAATAATCTTCGATTTATCGATCAACGAGTACAAATCATTATATCCCCCTCGTCAACTATCCTAGGCAAGCGAATTACGATCACCGACAAAAGTATATATATATATA
>NW_006263987.1:356696-363740 GCF_000469605.1 Apis dorsata
AGCAAGTCTAAAATCATCCTCTGTATAGGTACGATAAATAATAGTGGGTGCATGAACTTGTGCTTTTCCAACATTGTGGCTCGTCCTGTAATATCTACCGATCTGTGACTTTTTCTTCGACTTCCTTATGAAATGAATACGCATCGCAGCGATATAAATGTTACGTGCAGACCTTTTTTGCTACGAAAGATCGATATCTTTTAAATTATAAATTCGTTCCCCCTATTTAATTTTACTTCGACTCGAATTGTTTCTCGTATATTTACACGAGTTATTTATATAGTTCTTATCTTTCCAATTCGAAATTAGAATTCTTCGTTTGTGATTGTGTTGCGCGAAAAAAATTTGTCAAGCCTCATTTTTAATTTTAAATTACGCGAGCACACAAATACAGTAAATGTCGAGCATCGTATTTATGTACAATATTTTCCTAAATACGTGTACTAAAACAGTGAAAAAAATTGTTACTATCTATTTCTACTTTCATATCACCTTATTATTCATATATATATATATATATATTTGCAGAAATTATTAACATTACATTAACATATAGTATGTTATTATTGTATAGAATACCTATATAAATAACTTTTTCGTTAGAAAAAAGAAAAAAAAACGAAGAAATTTGATTTTCATTTTAATTAAGTTATTTTAATTAATAATGGATAATATTATTTCTTTGTGTTTTTTTCGCCGTACATAATTATCCTTTTTTTTTCGCATTTACATAACGTAACGTAAATACTTTTTTCCTTTCGTTTTTTCCCTCCCCTTTCGTAATAATACGCGTGGAATAATCATCGCAATATTCCATTGACAGATTCAGAAGTCAACGATCAACAAACGTTCGAATTCGGATTAAACGCTTTTCTTTACCCAGGCCGTTTTGGAATATCGAATGGGCCAGCAACGGATCTATCCACGGGAAACGATCTATCTATCGGTGTATACGAGACGTAGACGGAGGGTAGCGATCGAATGGAATTGTTTGGAATAGTGGATATCAGGTGGGAACAGGCAGAGGCAAAGGATCCTGTAAACGAGGTCAGAGACCTAGTTAACACCCTCGTACGCACCAGTCATTCTGGATGTCAAGTTTGCCGTCAATGAACGTTGCCACCTCATACTATGACGTTCGCTCTTCATGTTTAGCTTGCACTTTTCGTTGGCCACGCGTCCACGAGGAGAGGAACGGTAGCCCAGTCATGCTTAGGCGGTGCATTTTTCTCGTTTCGACATTCGAAAACTTCTTTCTTTCATCCGCATTTGCTTCCGCATCCGTTCTCTTTATAAGGGAACCGGTCATCGATACCGAGACCATCGGATTCTTCTTCGAATATAATCTCGATCACGAGAATCAAATACGACGAGATCAAATTATAATATACTCTTTATTCCGATCGTGAAATCTTATACAGGTTCGTTTTACAGGTGTGCTTACTTCTCGTCAAAATTCAAAGAGTAATAATATTATCGAATAGGTAATAATTCCACTGTTTAAGTAATAGATTTTGCATAGAAATTGACTCGTATCCGATTATATTTATATCTGTAACGTCTTCTTCGCAAAAGATATTTTCTAAAAAAGATGATTTTTCGTTCCCGGTAAACAAGATTTTATTGGATCTTGGACGTGTTGCAAGTTGTCATGATACACGATTTCTCTCTCGAGACGCACGGTGGCACAGTGACCCATTCCACGACCGAACGTATTTCGAATTAATCGATCGATAGTTTTACGCATTGCCTCTATGCATTTACGTAAAGATTAGAAGATTTTCGTATTCTTCGTGGTACACGAATAATCTCATCATCAGATTTCTTGAGACGCGAGTTGAGACTTTTGAGGCAAAGAATTTCTCTCGTCAACTTTTTACACGAAATCCTTCTATTTTTTTGAAAAGAATTTCTCACGAGAGAGAGAATCGGTTGAAAAAAAAAAAATGGCTTGATGCAATAATGACAGGTTGAAGGTCGACCGTCGAAGAGAGTGTCTAGAAAGGGCTAATGGTACTCGAAGTGACAGGTCGACCTTAACCAACCTAGTCTGATACATATCTATCCTAAATCAACACGGTTCTCGGCCAGAAGCCCGCCATAATGCCTACGCTTCTTTTTATTTAATGTTTGGCTTTACGTTCTTCTCTATTCTTCAATTTGTATTTTGCTTGGTCGAATCGTAAATGTAAAATATAGTCGAGAAATACGAATAATCTATATAATTTTGTAAAACTAGAAATAACATGGAAAAATGTAATCGCCGTAGAGGAATACCGAAATAATTATTAATTATTCCGATATCGAATCGTTCGTAATTTTCACGTGGAAGAAAAATAAATTTTGATATAACGAAAATCATAACGAACTTTTGAATACCCTTAGCGAAGGAGTATCCTTCGAAATCTCTTCCAAGCATGATTTGTAAAAAAAAAAAAAAAAAAAAAAAATTTCAGAAAATAAAAGAAGCAATCCGGACCAGGTATAACGCCTCTCACAATCCTTCTAGAAAAGTTCTATTGTATAGAGATATAGAAGATCTTTGAAAAGTTAAAATGGGTGCCGGGAAGACATCTCACCACTTTTCGCTATTATACGATAATTCCGCTGGTCCTGTTTCAATTTCCCCAAGTTTTAACGTCTCGATCCAACGATCGAAATATCTCTAGCGTGAAATCGACGAAAGAGATTAATCTTTCGTTCGATTAATCGCTCTCGTCGGGACGAAATCGATTTTATCTGTATGATTTTAATACGAAGATACGAAAATAGGGAGCTAGTTAATGGTAATAGATACGTAGATAAGTAGTATCTATTATTTACACGAGCAAGTATACATAAGTTTGTCATTTTGAAGCGAAACAGTTTTATTTACGTGTACGATTTCGTATACCAAGAGAAATATATTCGAGCTTTCTCTTGAACGCGAGTTCTATCGTTCCGTCGTATATTTTCATCCCTAAACTCGTGGAAGCGCCCTCCCGAATTCGTTCTGTGAATCCGTGGCGTGCAACGAGCCACGATATGAGTAATGATGCGTGCTCGTGTTACAGGGGTGGATATGGCAAGTCATGGCTCCGAGTATCCCCATACATAGGCTCACCAACCAGCTGCCCCCAAATACGTCACCCATGGGGGTTTCTCGCTCAAATACCCCGACTAACATGGCGGAACGCACACGATTCCAAATATTGATTCCCTCTTGGGATTTAACGACGACTCGAATCCTTCGAGGAACCGTTTCCTCCACCTTCAAATTTCCTAACACGAGAATAACTTTGAAAAAATAATTTCAAATCAACGAAATTACGTTTTATTAATAATTTTCACGAATGCTGTTGAAAGTTTCTTTCTTTTTTTCTTTTTTTTTTTCCCCGTTAAAATTACTCGAGCAAATATTACACGTTTCTGCTTTTATCGGGAAAATGAAAAAGCTGGATAATTTTTACATTTTTTTAATACTCTGAGAGCAAAAATCTTGGAAAGGGTCTGTTCTCAATTCCGTATCCACTTTGGATGAAATTAGTCACGGTTGTTGCCACGCATCGAACCACTCGGATATTATTTTTTTCTCTCTTTGTGAGCGCTCGTGACGAATCGAAGCGGAAATTAATACAACACTGGAAATAAATTGCATTCGATCGCTCTTAATGTTTCTTGCTAATTTTATCGTAGATATTGGAGGAAAGTTATATCCCCATGCAAAAAATTGCAATAAAAAAAAAATATTTAAAATCTATAACGCATATATTGTATCATCCGTAACGTCAAAAAAAAAATAATATCCTTATTATCGCCATTAATGCGTATAATTATTCGTATCGTCAAAGATTATCTATAAATTGTTTGAGATATTTTTATATAAACGCTTAATGATTTCGCACGAAACTATTTTACAAAAAACTATTACGCGAAAGGTGAAATTCCTAAAACGATATTTTAAACAAAAATTGTTGGACGCAACGTCGCCTTAATTTTAATAATCGATCAACATTTTTATTTATTTTGATAAGAGAAGAGAAAACGGCACACGCCTGTAATGAAATGCGCGCACACGCATGGCGGATTCGGCCATACTTTCACGATCTTTCCCCCTTGAGATTTCCGTCGTCCACGCACGAATACGCACTATGCACCGCCCGCGCACGTGGCAGATGTTCCATTTTATGTATACTCACGCATGCGTTTTCTACCTCGTTTCCCCACCATTCGCCAATTCTACTTCTATCCTTCCCCGATCTACCAATTGAACATTCGCTTCTCTCTGCTTCCCGTACAATTTACGATTATATCGTGAATTCTATCTTCATATACACCCAATTATTCGACAAAATCCTTTATCTTATCGATCGAAATAAATAACGGAAAAGAAAAGATCTTTAATTTCTAGATTTCATCGTACCGGTTCCGTTCGATATTCCTAAACCTAATCTATCTAGTTTTAACCTATCTAACTTTCGATTCCACTTCCCCTATTCGATCGAATTATCTGTTAAAAATCATAGATAACTCTCTATCGCGCGTATATACGTGTATTATCGAACGGGAACATTATATACATCAGAGAGAGCGTTATATACATCAGGGGAGGAGGGGAGGAAAGAAACATCGCGTTGATCGAAAGGGAACGTAGGAGCGGCGCGCCCAAAAAGCGTTCGTGGTGAGACAATGCTATGATAATTTATTCCTCGGATATAAACTTTTTACGAGATCCGCATCGTGTAATCCATCATGCTTCGTCAAATTGGTACAAGTACTTACTTTGTACGTTGACGGTATCATACGAAACACCTTTTTTCTCATTCTTTTACATTCGACCCTTTTCACGAAACCATTTTACATTCGAAACTTTCACGAAACTCGGTAGGTAAAGTAAGTAAAGTAAAGTAACGCGGAGAGATCGCGATTCGCGTGAATTCGCGTTCGTATAACCTCGAGATACGATTACGTGTTGCGAATAAATTTACATGTAATCTCGACACATCCTTTCGAATGTAACTCAGTGTCGGGTTTGAACAATATCGTTTCGCAATTTTTTCATCGGTCAAGATATTATGGCGTCTGATTATTCACCGAAGCTTCCGAGTGCACTGAACTTTTTACCGTGCATGATATAACCTGCGGTTTAATGAATTATTTGTCCATTGATCAGATAAGGTTTCGTTCTTGGGGGGTAAGTCCGTTGCGTGTCGTTTTTTTTTTCCACCACCATCACATTTTCTTACCTTACTCGTTCATCGAGAAAACCTGAGTGCAATGGTTTAAATTGTTTGCAATTGCGATCATGCCGAGTTAAGCGATAAACATATTTTTTTTCTTTCTTTCTTTCTTTCTTTCTTAAAGGTCTGCATCTCGGTTGGAAACCGCTGCTCGTTATTCTCTATTTTCTCTTAGTAAATCTTAAAGAATAGCGGCGCCCAAGGAATTTGTGCTTTCTTTTGTCGAGCGACTCATTAATCACACAATGCCGTACGTCGAGTCGATCGATCGACGACCAGATAGCCGCGTAATGAGCTCCGGTGCTCTTGTTAGTCTGCCTCGATGCTTTGTAAAACGAACTTATTATCGCGGAATCGAATTAATTTACTACATCGACGGCTCGGTGTCCCGCAACGAACTCTAGCAAACTCTAAAATTTCGGTGAAACGTCGCTTTTCAACCTTTCGAGATAAAGAAATAACAATAATAGTAATATAAATAATTTCGAATAGCGCGATCCTTTCGATATCGCTCGAAATGCTCTTTGAAAAAGATTCGGGCGAAAAAAAATATATAGGACGAAATAATTATTAGAAAAATGTTTGGAAGATTTTTTTTTTTTTGAAAGAACGATGATAAGAAAAAAAGGGAAGAAAGAGAGGATACACCGACATTTAAAAAAAAGGTTTTAACGAGCGAACCTTCGTCAAGCGTCGATACGAAACACGACGTAGAGTGGATCGCTAGGCGCACTCTCTGCTCGCCGCGACGCGACGCAAAGTAATTAAATGCGAAGAGAGAAGAGAGGAAAGCGAGAGGCGAACGCTGCGAAGGGCTGCTCGGGATGGTGGGGCTCGGAAAGGTAAGGGAGGGAAGAAGGCAGCGAGGGCGTTCCTGTAGCCACTCCCCGACCCACACTACCTCTTTCTCGATCTCGTGCTCATCTTCCACGACCAAACGTTGCGCGCCTCGTCTTTTATTCACCATTTCTCTCCCTTTTCTTCCTATCAAAAGTGTCTCGATAAATTATTTTCACCTCGACCGTATTCGTGCATTCGATGCATCGTTTTTTATTTTCTTTTTTTTTTTTTTCCGTAAAATATCACGCGACACTCGAAATTTGTCTCATCTTGTCGGAGCGATGGATATTTCTTCTTTCTGTTTGTTTGTTTTTTTTTTATAAATAAAAATTGACGTCGTTGCTACCGAATTACAGATCGACGAGTAGATTATATACAGGTTAATCGACACATTTATGGCGCTCGATTAGATTCGCGAAAGGTGCGGCCAAGTTGCGGATCGCAGCTTTAATTCGACACGCTTCGTATAGAAGGAACTATGCGCGAGGTATAGTACATGATATCGGTATTGGAAAGTGTGCGCGGTATTCGAACAGTGTTTTTTCATTAATAAAGATCGATAGAAAATCAAGCGTTTCGAATCAGTGCGTAAACGTACTTATTTTCTTTTTTTTTCCTTTCTCGTTAAGAAACAATTTTGATCGATTCATAAACGTGTATTATAATTTTATAATTTACAATATTCAATTCTGAATTTATGCATTTAAAATTCAAATACCTGTAAACTTATTTCATCGAGTGTACATGCTCGTTGGCATCCACTTAACTTTTTAACTTTTATCCTCGAGATTATAAAATCAATTTGCACTTACCGGTCTCGAGATCAATGGTGTAAGGGAGGCCTGCCCATGGATCATCTTGCGCTTCGTCGTATTCCTTTGTATCCTTCTGGAAACGAAATATCATGGAACCTACTCGTTAAAGAATACATTCTATCCAACTTTTACGATAGTTACTTAAAAAAAAAAAAAAAAAAAAAAAAAAA
>NW_006263987.1:363919-375167 GCF_000469605.1 Apis dorsata
CGTCCGAACCGCAATTTTTGCCGTGTCGTTTTTTAACGAAAACGAATAACGATCGAAAGGAGGGATTCGATCACGGATGAAGTCATTTTCGAATTTAGAGGAGCAGTCGAAACGTGGCCGTTTGGTTGATAATGAAAGGAGCGAGAAGGACGGCTCGCAACAATGGTTGAATTCACTCGGATGGCATCCGAGACCGTGAAGGTCGAGGATCATAGAGACGTCATAATCAAGAACCTAACGGCAACGGTGAAAAAGAAGCGAAGGGTGCTCGTATAGCCGAGACCATAGGTTGGCCGCGCGTTATACACGGGCTGCAGTGAAATGAGTTTAATGAAAATAGCATTGTACCCGATCATTAATCATACCAACTCTCCGATAGTGGTTATCCAACCATTCCCTTTTCTCTCTCTCTCTCTCTCTCTCTTCTCCCTTTCCCGGACAACGCTCTTCATCCCCTTCTATCATCGTTGCTTCGCTCTCTTTTTCGTACGGCGTGATGTATCGTCGTTGAGAGGTGCGTTATATACGAAGAGGTTATGAATACCAACTTCGATCGAACAACTCCCGCGAGATGAAGCTCGAACCGCATCGTGGCGTTCTCTCTTTCTCCTAAATTTCCCAAATTTCTTCCCGTTCTTGGATCGGGAGAATCGCGCGCAATCGCAATCGTTATCTCGGCAAATGTATCTCGATTCTGATTCTCGTTGTTGAGCGGCTCGCGATCGAGAATCCGCGCCGATCTCCGTGAATCGGAAATCAATGGGTCGGCGGCAAGTGTGCGCTATCCAGATTACTGCCGAGTCACGCTTCCACCAATAATTCGTAACCCGTCGTCTTTTCGAAATCGCGACACTGCCACTATTCATCTTTATTCCAAAATTGATAACTTTGGATTCGTTCGATTATTCGAACATGTCTGTTGTACATACGAAATAGAATTTGTCTCGAGCTATTATCGTTTACGAAGGAAAGAAGGAAGGAAAGAAAGAAAAAATGATAGGCGTGGAATTTTACAAGTTTGGAAGTAATATCGAGATACGAGAGGTGTAACGGACAGAGCGCCATTTTATCCCTAAATTTCAGCCGACAGAAACAAGGAGGGAAGAGAAAGGAGGGCCAAACCCACTTCGGTTCGCTAGGCGCGTTTTCAATTTCCAGGACCATCAATACGTCCCTCGGAATCCCCCTGCCACGCTGCTCCAATCTCTTTGCCCCTTCTCCCTCTCCTCTCTTTTCATCCCGCTTCCCCTATCTTTTTTTCTCGCTCGCGTCCCGCGACCAACCGGCTTTCTTCTGCTTCTCACCCTAACAACTCTTCCTTCCAACGTGCTTTATCGATGCCGCCCCTTGCCTCCAGGGATGCTGTAAGTACATCTATCATTTCGACCAACCACCCTCCGCGCGATTGCATCCCGCCGACCAACCAACTATATATATATATATATATTTCGATGTTTCTCCACGAATACATTTTCCTCGCCATCCCCGCCGCGATCAAATATAATGGAACGAGAATGTACATCGCGAGTATCCCGAGTTTCATCTTAACGTTGTTTTACGTATCTATAGGATTGATAATAGAGCGAATCTGTCATCGTTGCGGACGTAGATCGTTTAAAATCTTAGGGAAAACGTTCGTTCGATTGAACGTAACAAGCGGATAGATTTTGGATCCTATATATTGAATCGAAGATAAACGATTAGGAAGATTATATATTATTTCAATCGACGTGAAAACGGAAGGGATCCGATTATTTGGCGGGAAGAAAGAGGGATTTCAATCGGATTTTTAAAACAATTCCAAGATGAAAGGTGGAGACAATCGTGAAGCGTCGATACACGCGGTGAACAAAAAAGAATGGAATCCTTTTTTTCCCTCTTCTTCTTTCGTTCGCGAACCGTTCTTTGGATCGATGTGTTCGATTTCGATCAGGATCGAGGATATTCCCCGTATTATTGAACCCTCGAAGACGGCGGTGCGCGTTCACAAAGGTGGAACCCGTAGGAACAATACGGAGAAAGAAGCCGAAAGATAGGGATGCGAGAAAGGAATCGAAAAGAAGAGAGGAGAGGGAGGAGGGGAGGGAAGAGGGAGGAGAGGAGAGGAGAGGAGAGGAGAGACGAGAAGAGAAGAGAAGAGACGAGAAGAGAAAGAACGTCGAGAAGTCTGATGGGTTACCCGCCCAGAACGTCGTGCAACGTCATTGTCGGTGACCATGGTATGGATGAGCTCTCGTTCGTTCGAATCTCGTGGATACTTAAACGCTCTTCGCGTTCATCGACTGAAACGCGTCCGATGAAGGAAATGGACGTTGAAAAAAATTGTACGGTATAGAATAGAAAGTGAATTAAATCGGCCGGGAACGCAGACAGATACGATTTTAGTTTCTTCCAAGAAAATTATCGCATCGTTGAACAAAATACAAAGGAATCGTGATTAAATGAAATTCATTGAACCGAACTACGCCTGTCAATGTATATAATCGATGTACAGAATGATTCATCTTCGATGTTAATCATTTCATTCGCGTGTTTTACACGCTTCTTTATACTCGTGTGAGTATAAGTGCTCGGTTATTAGCTCGTCGCAAACTTGTATAAATTTTGCATCCAATATCGAGTAAATGGAATAAAGGGAAGAGTTTCGAAATTTCTATTACTACTATTCTCACGAGGAATTTAAACGAAAGACAAGATGAGAAGCAGATAGTTTGGTAGGTTCGAGATTATATCGGAAAACGCGCGGGTCGCTTGATTCTTTCTACTCTTATCTAATCTCTCTGGTACCGAACACGGCCTCCATGGATTTGCAGGATTATAACTACTTTTTTCGGATCTACGTTTTTGATCGATTGGCCACGATGGAGCGCGCGTGCAGAGATTCGAACAAGGATTTGAAAAAGATCGTACGAAGGAGGAACGCTGTTTCTGCTGAATTTTTGCAGAAAAGTTTGAAAATATAATGGACTCGAATAAACGCGAGTATTTATTTTCTCAAACAGGATCGAATCGACTTTTACACGAAGACGAAACGAGTGGAAAAGATCGTAAGGAGATAGCCACCCCGAGTGTCGAATTCTTCTGTTAGTCCAACGAGTGGCGTCACTTTTGTTTGATGCCTCACTGTCGACTTCACGACCGATCGATACCGATCTATCGACACGGATCGCTTACCTCTCCTTCCTTCTATCTACTCGAGTATTAATACGATCGAATCTTAATCTTTTTATTTTTTTCCTCCTTGTTTCCGATCCGCGACCAAACTTTCCATCATCGAGACACCCAGCCGATATTTCCGCCGCCAAATAATCCTCCCGATCACCAAAGATTTAAAAATCGAAACTTTAATAATAAGCAGTAAGAAAAAAGAATAAAGAAAAGATTGGACGTCGAAACGATCCAACGGAAGAGGAACGTAAGAGATGTACGAATTTGAATGACACGTAAGAGAGGAGAATGTGAAAGTAAGTATTTGTACGAAACTCGATAAACAATAAGTCATTAGTCGTTAATTGCGGTCTGTAAACGAGAGAAAGCGACGCAGATTGATCAAAGTTGATTCGCGATTCGAAGTCGTTGCGAAAGATCGATTGGTTGGATTAAGAAAAAAAAAAAAAAAAAAAAAAAAAAAAAAAAAAAACAAAAAAAGAAAAAAGTTGGTAATTACAAATATTTACAAACCTCTTCGTTGCTTCCATTGATCGCTTCTAAAGCTTTTAATTTTTCGATCTCATCGTCGGTTCCCTTTTCCACCGTAGACACCTTCTTCGTCGCCGTAGTCGGTTCCACCAACGTGAATCCCAAATCCACGTCTTGCTTCCAAAGCACTTCGATTAAATCCATGTCCTGAAACAATACGCGATAACAATTTAAGTATGAGAATTTCTTTGAAATTTACAATCTAAAAAACTTCATCGAATTCTCTCTCATTTTACTCGATTCAAATCTTTTCCGAAAAGATCATTTCCCACAATTTTACTTTTCAGTTTTCTTACTTACATTACTCGCGAGAAATTCGTAACGCGATATAAAATTTTCTCTCTCGTTTCACGCAGGTAAGTTAATAACGACCAATCACCGGATCGAGTTGTTCAAAATCAAAATGATTCATTTTTGTTGCGGCCGAGATGTCCCTCGCAGGGAGTCCCATCGACGAGTGTGTGTACAAAAGTGCATGATTAATGATGCCGAGTATCGATGATGCATCTCGAAACGGATGAGATCGGGAAGGAGAAGAAAGAAGCTGGGAAAAAGGACGAATCGCATGACGGGGCACAATTGGCAGGACAGCTGGCCCGTAGCTTTTAATTGAGCCAATTTCGCCGAGTTCGTATTCAACCTCGTTAACTAATCTACAGATTTTCTTCGCTAATTTAAAACCTGGCCGTTATTACGCTCGGTGCAAGGAGTAGAGAGTACGCCGTCTACCGTACTATATACCTAAGTGTAATTAGATTTCGCGATTAATTCGATTCTCTTATCGTTAAATTAGAGTTATCTTTCGAGTAGATAAATAAAAATATTCGATATTCGATAGGTATTCCGAGAAACAAACGTTAATTCCATCCACGAACTTGGTATTTTGATCTCATTTCTAGATAAATAGTATATATCGCGTATTTATCGTACGTGAATATAACATAATTTCGTGGAAATTCGATAGAGGTGACGATCGAATAGTTGACGATCAAAAATACAATCGGATTAGTCATTAATCTTTGTGAAACGTAAATTACGTTATCCGTAATCGGGTTAAATTTTAACACGATTTGGCGTGGCTTGGATCGTAACTCGAGTATAACGTTTGTTGTGCACGATTTGCTGGATCGAAAATTACTCGACCGAGCGTGTAATTCGATGCGGCGAAGGAATGAGAAAGAAATGGAGGACGCGATGAAAAAGAGAGGCAGCGTGGGTGTGCATACGATGTCGGCCATGTTGGAGAAACACAGCGGGATATCCGCCGCGCCCACAGTCCAGAGAGCTCGACTCGATCGACGTTCAGCTCGTCTCGCGCATTTCACCTGCCACCACTGCGCGCCAATCGCATTTACCTACGCCTTTAATTTTTGTTCCATTATTCCATCGACACGTCCGTACATACCTCCCTCCCTCTCTCTCTCTCTCTCCAGTTCTTCTCTTTCGTTATCGTTCGTTATAATGGCCAAGTTAATAACGCTCCTAAAATTCGTTGGCGTGTAAAAGCGACTTTCGTAGAAAGATCGGTAGAAATGGTTGTATCAAAGGTTGTAAATATGTTTCGAAAATGCGATATAGAAAGAACGAGTATCTCTTGCATCGAGATCTTCGGTTCTATCTTAATTAGTTATCTTGAAAAATATTTTCCCGCTCGATTGTTTCTTCGTCTCGGAATAACAGGTGTAACGATCTCGCCGCTCTTAAATCGATCTGTCTTTCGAAAAGACTTTGCTTCTGCGGGACACGAGCCGATGACTGTACGTTTTATAACTTACTGCATCGAATGTCGATCATACAACACCGTGATAATGTAATTACTCTCCCCATTGTCGCCGATGACAACGAGTGTAGGCCAATCTTCTCCAATAATCAAACGCTTCTTCGCGGAAACGACGAGTTATCGACGGTATATAGCACGAGATCGATTACGTTCGAGTGAATTTTACCGAGTGATGTTTGATCGATTATGGGATCAGTTAAGTTTTTCGTACGATTCTCTACAAATACCTACGATATCGCGTAATAATAATATTTTCCATAAAAAAAATATAGTTAAGAACTGTTAAATTAAATTAAGAAATAAGTTAATTTTAAAAGGTTAAATGTTCTATTAAATTACGAAATTATGTTATCGTAACATTGCATTACGATAGATATATATCGCGTAAAGTGTATAAATAAAAATAAATTTATCATTGATATTGATATTTACTCGAAATCTTATCTACTTACGTGATTAATAAAGAAACGATAATTAATCGTTTTATCCATAATAACTTACTTGATCTTAGAAATTAAAGATTGTAAGATATTGAGTCTATCATAATCTCTGTAAAAATTTTTATTTATTAAATTTGGATATTTTAATTTATTAAATTTGGATAAAAATAAAAATAGTTTTTTTATATCGTCATAAACATTAATACCTGTTATGTTTCGTTATTGGAAGAGACGTCGTTATATATCTTATATATCCTAGAAAGAATGATCGAAATACGGGTTTTATCAACGCGAATAAGTATTATAAATTTCATGGTGATTTTCTTTCCTATAAAACCGTCGAAACGTGACATCGCGATTCCTTATTTTCACGTGATTTTTCACGTGTGCTCTTCTCGTTCCGCTTTGCGATTTGCTATTACAATTTCCTTTTTACTATAATTGTTATTTCAATGTTTCACAACTTCTTCGACTGATAATTTTGCTTTATCGCGTTCATTTAATACGATTCAAATATTCGTTATTTCGACGCTGTTGTCAATATTTGATCAAAATAAAACGACGGTATATACGATACCGCAGAGCGATTAAAGACAATACGATAAAAGATAATATCGATGAGCGTAAATAGTACACATGCGTTCGTATCTGATAGCAAAATCCTAGTTTCGAGTAATACTCGAAAATTACATGTTTGCATACTTTTTTTTTTTTTTATATCTTGAGCATTTATATAAATAAAAAAAATAATTTCTCTATCTCTATCACGATACGAAACGGTTGAAGTAAAAATTTTAAAAGAAAATATCGCTACAAGATGAATTGCGTTCATTGAACAGTGGGTAGCGAGTTGGAAAAGTGGGTTGGTGGTAATAAGTAATCTTTACAAATTTATCGGTAATCTCGTTATGGCGTAACGCCACCTCTGCCTACTACCTTTCCACGCTTGTTGTGCGTCCAATCTTAAAAAGACGCACTTCTTCGGTGTACCTGTCAAGATGTACCTGGCTTTGGACGATAAATAGGCCTAATGGTAGTTCTACCGTTAGGTTGACCAGGTATTATCCTCGATTTTCACGCCACCCTTTCGTTTCTATTTCCAAAAATATATCCACAGACAGGTTACTTCCACTTTTCTTGTAAATAAAGATAATCATCTAACTAATTTCAATTCGTTCGTTATTTTTATTCAAAAAATCAAGAGAATCAAATGCGTTCAATTTATAAGAATGGTAATATTCACTTGTTTTTCTCAGTAATAAAATCCCCGGTATTTCCAGATATTTATCATTATAAATAATGTATTAGAACAAAATTGCGGATAAAGCGTAAATAGTTTGTGGTAAGTGTGATGGTGCCGTTAAATTTCCATTGCTAAACATTATACAGTTTGATACAACGAAAACTCTCACATGCATATTTATCATATAGAAGAACAATAATAAATGTGCGAAATTCAATCAGATTAAAGATGCAAAGCGCAAAGTGAAGAGTAAAGTAAATGAAAAAATTCTAGCCAAGGATCTTTCTGCACTGGTTGTGAAGCAACGACTTGGCCGTGAATAAAAGGAAGGAACCGTGGCAAATGATGTTTCCGCAAATCTTGCCCGCTGTTCATAAATTACTTATTGTTGGTATTCGCGTAGTTAGAAATACTAGCTTTGGACTATTTTGCGGTAGACCGAGATAGACACTGACCGCTAATGGGTCCCATGGGTCACGCCTACTTATCTTCTCTCGCTTCTTTCCAACAAGGGAGCCTCGAAGAGAGCCGTTTTTCCATCCGTTCAATGGAATGCCACTTACTACTGTTCGCATTTGGCGAAAAGTAATTAGGATGTAAAGGAGCGACAATAAAAGTCGGTTCAAGATTAATACAAAATTGGTAGAAAATCTGTATTCATCGTATACTCGCGTATATTGTTGTTCGTCAACAAAAGAATTTCGAGAATCGAAACGAACGCTATCGCGAAGGATAGGGAAGAGAGATCTAATCGATCGGTGCACGCTGGTGGAGAGGACATTTTGTTAAAAGAAAAAAGTGTCCCGTTAAACGCGATTGAAAAGTTGAATCGCTACAAGGTTGATTAAAAAAATTGAGCAACTTTCTAAAGGCCGAACGCGGGTTGCGAAGAGAGAGCGCGAGAGAGCGCGAGAGAGGAGATTCAAAAGCATAAAGCATTAATTTCCTGGTTTTAATTAATGCGTCGTGCACGCAGCCGTACAGTAATGGCGGCTGAACCGTCCTACCAAGAGGGGATAAAGGAGGGGGAAGAGGGAGGCGCGGCTAAAAGGGGAATTTGATTAATGATCCTACAGGATCTGGGACGCGAGGAGGGAGAGAGGAAGCGTATCCTAGGGGACGCCTGTCTTGCCACAGAGCACCGATCACTACCAGAACATACCTCCTCTCTACACGGAACACATTTTTCACACTTTTTCAATACATTTTTGCGTTCGATATTTTCGAAAAATAGTTTCCACCATTTATTTTTGCGCCCTGAAAAGCGAACGACACGACAATCTCTAAGATAAAAATTCATTCTAGATTCATCTTTGCACTTTACTTTTCCACCAGCATTCAGAGTCCAAAATAGATTGAAATCCGTAAACTTTTTCTAAAAATTTCTGTTCAATAATAAATCGATAAATTGATAAATTGAAATTGTTGAATATAATTGTAGACGCGTACGTAATAATTACTCGTCGATAACAGGTAAGAAGACAACGAGGATACGAAATTACGCTTTTAAAGAATTCGGACATCGTTGATCGTTTCATCGATGAATCATTTTGCGAAGAAAAAGAAGAAAGAGAACCGAAGAAAAATAGTTTGGCTATCGACACGATGGGCCGAAGGGAAGCCAGCCCCTATCTCGTGGCCCATCGACGTATCATCGATGTAATTCGTATAATGTATCCACGCAACTGGGACCGGAGAAAGGAGGAGGGAGGAAATAGGAGAGGGCGATGCGTACTTATATACTCGCTTATACTCGTATCGAAGGGCGGTGCGTGTACAAAGGCAACGACGCCGTCACGAAACGTTCACTCCAGACAGGGGCGTCCCTATCTTTCTCTCTTCCTCTTTTCCCAACCTTCGATACGCCACCATGTATCCGAGGTGTACCGCCAAGCCCATGTATCACGTATTCTTCGCTTTTTTCGTTTCGTACCGAGTAAGTGCACGTTGTCGTAGGTGAAACAAGAAACAACGATTGACGAAAAAAAAAAAGAAAGAAAAAAAAAGAAAAGAGAGAAAGAAATGCAATCATCTCTGAATATGAAAAAAATCTATAAATTTATTATTATCAATCGATAGTATTATCATTTGCTCTTTATCGTATGTGTTTTTCAAGAACGCTTCGAACTTGTCATACTAATGTCTATATTTAAGTCTATTATCTTATCTATGTATATGACCATTTGAATTTAATTATACTATGGATAAATATATATACATATAATATATATTCTATATATATTATATATATATATATATATTTCAAAGGACGAATCGATTTGAATTATTTATCGAACAACGCGAAAATTAATATACAATACTTGGAATTATCGGGATAACACGATCTAACGGCAATTGTTACGCGAAATTTATTATCGAAGGATCGTGAAAAGTCGTGCGATATCCAACAAACTATAGAAACGAAAATTATATCGAATTTTTAATATATAAAACAATAATTCGATCCTAAATGTGAATACATATATTTTAGAATTGATCACATAATTATAGTAGTATTTTATAATTAATAATACGAAAGAAAAGTATAATTTCTCAAAAAGAAAATATATTTCTAAATGTTATCTAAAAACATGTTTATAGACATATGTTAATTATCATGTAATTAATAATATCAAACGAATAATTTACAATTGTGTTATACATAATAATGAATAAAAGAAATTCTTTTTTTTTTTTTATGATAAAAATTCTAGTAATAAATACTTACTGCGATATAAAATGAAATAGATACGATTTAATATATGACACAACAAACTTGTTTTCTTTTCTATATTTAAAGTATTTAAAGTAGATATTTTTTTTTTTTTTTTCACTTACTCCATTCTTTAAATATCATTGATAATTAACGTCTTACCGTATACAGCGCTTCCGCGAAAACTCGTAAAAATGTCGTTTTTTGATCGAATCGGCAACAAAATCCATAGATCCAGTGTGATTTTTTCCGAGATTATCACGCGATCGATTCGAAGCTTGTAATTACGCGCGGAAGAAAACCGGTCTTGCGATTTCACGACGGACGCCTTCACTTCGTTATGGCCGCCATTAGTGCAAATACCATTCTGAACTGTCAGACTAGCCGAACTAATCACTCCGTGTCCCCCTCGAACAATATACTTTCGAAAGCGTTAATTATTTGTACCGACTCGATGCACGCTTTTCGCAATTCACGCACTATGATAATTTATTCTAGCTTTGCCGTGTACTAATTTTACATACACGGACGATATTTTTCTTTCTTCCCATTTCGATACTATACGTTTCAAAGAACGATTTTCCTTATTAATTTACGAGATTGATTTTTCTCACTTTGGTAACAGAAACGTACGTGAATTTTTTCGAAATAAACATGGAATATCGATAAAAAAAAAAAAAAAAAAGAAATATTCAAATTTATAATTTTCGTAATTATATTCGTGTTAAAAAAAAATCTATATTTCGCCGCTGTCGATAATATATCGCAATTGCGATCCGGTTTAAACTAATATACAATACTTACTTGGAATTATCGGGATAACACGATCTAACGGCAATTGTTACGCGGAACGATTATCGGCGCGAAGAATCGTGAAAAATCGTGGAATATCCAAGAAACTGTAGAAACGAACAGATGTTTGCGGCGCTTTGATTCGCGGTGAGCCGCCGCGCTTCTGTGAGAATGAAACGCGGGGAACCGCAGTCTATGCGGTACATGTCCGCCGCGAACAAACTGCAATTCACGATGTAATCTCTAGGGAACGGGCATCGATCACACGGAGATCCGTTGCTCCATGTCAAAATATTTCCAGAAACGTTTTGTGAAACACCCGAAGAACGAAATCTCTCCAATACATCCGAACTCGTCCCTTCAATTTTGCATTTAAATCTTCTTAGCCGATTTCCCACCGATGTCTCATTATCTGTCGATACACACCGATCATGATATTTTACCCATTACATGTCGCGAAAATTTAATTAATTTTAGTAAAAATGTCATCTAAAAGATTTAAAAGAAGACGAGAGATACTTGTTTTAAGGATCGTCGTATCTAGTAGAATGGAATGATTTTCATATGGTGAAAAAAAAAAA
>NW_006263987.1:375526-391611 GCF_000469605.1 Apis dorsata
AAGCAACGATTAGCAACGATTAGCAACGATTTGAACGAACAGATAATTTGTTATTATGCTATAAATAATGATTTTCCAAATAATTTTACACGTAAACTTATAATAATTATTATTTAATAAATGTTTAATAAATGTATAAACGAACCATTCTCTACGTTGATGTATTGATTTAATCAAGAAAATATATTTGATGAATGATATGGATTTTACGTTATTTTATTTCTATAATACACTATTCAATGCGTTAAATTAAACTTATTTATTACGTAAATTATCATTTAAATATCTACATACAGTATAAGATATAATTATATGTATTATATCTATTTAATATCTTATATCTTTTTAATATCTTTATTTATTAATTATTATCATAATATTTTAATATCTTATTGTATGTATATTTCCATGCATAATTATATGTTATTTATTGCTTTAATTAGACAATTTTAATATAAATAAATATTAAACTTTGGTTATTTTGCAAAATAAATTATGACCATATAATTCGTAAGAGGAAAAATAGAATTAATGCGAAGAAATAAATATCATATTTAATCTCTTTGTTCTACAACTATATTCGTAATTCGATTTGTTGTAATAAAACGGAAAAATCTATATGTAAAGTTTAGATAAAGGATAGATGAAATATAACATGTAATTCTTCCTTGTATTTCTTATATGATTCAAGAATAATTTTATCACATAAAAGGAAATAAAAACTGTTCGTATAAACACATTTCCTACTTAAATTTGTTCGAGCAAGATTTATGCGAATTTCGATGAAAGCAAATAGTTAAAATTCCACCCAATTATTTACCAATAGATCTCGATATTTAACACAAAATAAAATAAAATAAAATTTTGCATCTGATTTTATAAGTATTTCCTGTTACAATTAGCGCATAAGTCACCGGAACACTAGATATAACGCAATATATCATCATGAGCAACGAAAAATTTATTCTTTAATCGAAAAATGGCAAATACACGATGCATGTAATATATAGATTTATCAATTGTGATTTTGTTGAAATTTTGAACCCCTTAAAACAAATAGCTAAAGAATGAATTCGAATCGAAAAGAAGATATAAAATAATAATACTTATATTTATGTGAACTCTTTTCTTCGTATAATAAATCTATCCTTGAAACGGTTTCCATATTACGAAACACAATGTTAATTAAAAAGATAAGTATGCATACAAGATAATAAAAGTTTCATCTTTTGAATTGCGAGTTATTATTTTTCCGCATGTATCTATATAACTTTAATATATAAAAAATGAATTCATGTTTAAGCATGTTTTAGTGTTAACGTTTATCATTTTATGGTTCCACGTTCTGTTTTCATTTATTTCTTCTACTTGAACTAATTAGTCACGATGCCAGAAATCTTGTTTTACAACCGGCTTATTGACACTCAGGTGTCATACAAATATTTCTATCGTTCATTATTTTATCTTAAATCCTTCCGTAGATCTGTCTTTTAGATAAAGATAAGAAATCTGCGATCATTACAAATAATTTTTCTTAATAATATTAGAGATCATATCAATTATAAAAACAAACACGTATTTCTTTATTTACTTAGATAGATATATTTTTGCTATATACATACAAAACAATCTTCGTGTAGTGAATAAAATGCATTTACTATATTTAATTTCTTATACTTTTAATTTAGATATTAGAAATAAAGTTGGAAACAAGATATTTTCGAGTAAAATTCACAATGATTCTTTTACGGTTCTCATATTACGTTTGCTTCGCGAAATATAATATAGCTTAAAAATATATCCATTCTTTTAGATTTCAATCGTTTATAAAAATATAACACTTCTTCTATCTATCTGTTAACTGCGATATTACAACGTATACAGATTTATTTCATATTCGCACATTACGTAAGTAAATAAGTACTTACTTACTTGCAATGACTCGCGTTTATTCAAACACCATGGTTACGAGTTATTATTATATACATTTGTTTATAATAACGTAAACTAGTTAACCGTGTTTTAATATTAAACACATGTTTCATCGCTCATGCTAAAATCTTTCCATCTCCAATCGTGTTTTCTTGATTTAAATAACAATTTCTCTTCCATCGAGCTATCAAGCGTAAAGAAAAATATATAATGAAAACAAATAACCTGATTTATATATTTTTATCTATGTAATGAAAATTAAAAAAAAAAAATAAATAAATTTCACGATAATATCGGTATAAAATTTGAAACGGTGAAAGAGAGAAAGCAAGATCGACGTGACTGGTCCTTTCTTATCGTAGAATAGTTGGAAGGCGTAGCAAGGAGGGTCGAAGAGACGGTTGACAAATGAAGAAGACGGCATCCCTTTGAATTTATACGCTATAAAGGAGTGTAAACGCATCCGGCATCGTGGCAACGGTGAACACGTTGCCGAGTTTCGGCCTCATGGTGGTGTCGATTAAAAAAATGTTAACGAGCCGGATGTGGCTGACGGGAGGAAGGTTAAGGCGAGAATCGAGAATCTACCCGAGAGTTCAATAGGTCGCCGACTCGAAGGAATTGGATGGACAGTCGATTGACGGAAAGAGACATCGATTTACCGATAATATCGAAGATATTAACGCTTGCATTATGTTACATCGACATATCGCGACTTTATTCCACCACCATCTTTGTTCTCATCACAGTAATTACCGATTAATCAGTAATTTCTTAATGATTTCCTAATGAGTCGGAATTAGTATTTTACTCTATTGCCAGAATGGAATGTTAAAACGCTGATTCATGAAATAAATTTTTCACGCAGCAATGCCAATACGGAAGGATAAAGATTCGTTTAAATATATATGTTTCGTTTCATATTTGTAACGAAAAGAAATCTTAAATAAAAATATCTTTTCTTCAAAATACAATAAGAATGAAATTGCGGTTAAAAACTCGACGTGGTACGCTCCTGACTTTCTCTTCTATGTTTTCTCATGGTCTTCTCCTTTCAAAGTATTTCAATATCATTAGTCATTGCCGCAACGTTTCTCCTCGAAAAGGGACGTAAAACTATTCTACCTACTTTGTTCGCGATAGAGGGTGGCAAAGGTGTTTATGATAATCTTACAAATTCTTCGTAAACCGTCAAAGGTGGTCCGTCATAACCATCATTTTTCATAATAAGTTACATCAAAAACCTTTAATTGTATTCGGAGAAGAAACATTAATTTATCTTCGACGCGAGAATAAATTTGTACAAGAAAAAATCGATTATTAACATTTCTTGCAATATACATTAAGCTTATTACATTCAATTTTGATATTATTTGTTAAATTAGATAATGCTAAGTTAAATATATATTTCAATATTGAAATTTTCATCAATAGTCAGATCAATAATAAATATCTTATTATTTTATACATTCAAAAAGAATACGAAACAATAACAATTTCATATTAAATATGAAATATATCGAATATAAGTAATATATATGTTATACGAGTTAGTATATTAGTTTGAATCATTCTAAAGAACAAGTCCTGACATATTGACAACAACCTGATGCGAGACCACCTTTGCTACATCGAGGTGTTTATCTTACCTGTTATCTTCAGGCTACTATAATTTGTCAAACCAAAGCCGACACAAGCAAAGAAGAATCCTGATCATTTGTTTTTAATTCCCATCTAAGTTGCTATCATGTCATGCATTAACAAATACACACAGATAATTTCGTATTATTAACAATGAAAATTAAATAAAATTAATCAATATTATATACGTATCCAATGATATTATTTAAAAAATTTTTCTTTTTTCAGTTTTTTTTCAATAAATTTCATCTCGAGAAACCAACGTTTTTATATTATTTTTTCATTTTTTTTTCAGTATTCCACGAAAAACGAAACACAAAAATACAAGTTTCGAGTATAAGAAATAATCACGATAAAAATTATGCGCGTTTAACCTACGCAATCAACTATACCTGACTCTTTGATCCCGAGCACGATGCCGATGAATCACGCAATTTACACGAGAAGTAAACATTTTTTACTTACATTTCTTAAAAAATATAAAAATAAATAAAAAATGTTTGGTTTCTCTAAGCGAAGTTTAATTCACTTTTAAAACAAAAATATACGAATTTTAAGGACAACATTTCTATAATATTTATATAAATTCAATATAGGAATCTGCAATATCTTATGAGTTTCCATCGCCACCTATTGGAGCCATGTTAACGCTGGATAACAATCAAACCAACTTTAGTTCCATCAAACGATAATACGTGGAACCTGTTTTCACAAGATAAATTACAAGGACAAAGAATCTCAACTGTATGGATAAATAATAAATTGTAATAGAATATATATAGATAGATTATATATTCAATGTTCAATATGTATAATTCAGCTTACGCTATCTCTCAATCTCCTTTTCCTTCGTAAAAAATTCTTGTCGATCCAAAGGATAAATTTTTTCGATATTTTTCTCGAATCGAGAAAATTATATATGTAAATATATATCTATAGGCTATTGATATTGAAATATTCGTGGGACATCTTCCGAATATCAATTCTGAAGATTAAAACAAATGAGAAAATTGGTATACGAAAATATTGATTAAGGTTTATTTATTGTAATTTATTTATTATAAGCAATTTAAATTTGCGAAAATGACATTTTTATCTCCATCTTGCTTCATCTAACGTATATTTAAATTGCTTACAATTTAATAATTTAATAAGCTTTAATCAACATTTTTATATATCAATTTTTATGTTTGACCTCTTTGAATCGATCTTTGAAAATTATATCCCATGAATATTAACATATATATATAAGAATCATAAATTTCTCGTTTTATCTATTATTTAAGTATTTTATCTATTAAGTATATAAAATACAATTTTATTCAGTTGATCAATGATAGAACTACGACTTACGAATTACTATTTCTCACTACTACTTGTAGTAACGTATACATAACGTATAGTTTCAGAGACTACCTAAGAGAAATTAACTATTACATAATATTATTTGATATAATAAAGATGGTACAATATAATATACAGTTCCAGAATTATCTGTGTAAATAAACTGATATCTTTCTAAACTCTGTAAATAACTAAGAAGGTTATGCAGGGTATCCGCAATATATAATCAATAAAGAGGTGATTTCTCACAAAAAAAAATTAAATAAAAAAAATAAAAATTTTCATTTTTATTATTTTTTAGAAAAATATTGATATTGTATGAAATATGAAAACCAATTATGATCTTTCTAAATTATAACAATAAAGATTTGAAAAATCATTCGTGCGAATAAAAATTGCTTTAATCGAAAGAATTCTCTTCTCCGATTCGATATGAACAATTGTTACAATTATTTCATGATGTAATACAACACATTACGTATTACATGTATTTTTTCTTTATGATAATATTCTTTTTTATAATATTATCTACCATTTTCTAACTATCTATTATATTTATAATTTTATTATTAAAATTAATCTTGTAAAATAAAGATTATCACCTATATTATTCCATTGTAATTATATATATTCTTTTTAATTGTGCTAGTGTACATTCTATATATATATTTATCGTTAATTTACATATTTATAATATAGATTTGAAAAATACAACAAAATTCTATGAATTATATAATAATTATAAAAATAAATTTTTGTGTAAAAAATTAATTTATACAATCTTCAATCACATTACAATCATAATTATAATTCTTATATAACAATTATAATCATAATATTAAGTTCTATACCAAGAGCATATTCTTTATTGAGCCATTTTTTTTCTATGTTAACGATAAATAATAATAGATAATTATAATAATAAGAAAAAAAATTTAAATAGAAAAAATAAGAATACAATGTGTTAAAATATATTTATAAAACAATTGTGTTACTTATTCTTTTTTTTTAAGAAAAAGAATGAACGAAAAAAAATTGTTTAATATATATCGTACAATAAAAATAAATTAAAAAATTTAGATCTATATTTGATATTTTATATAAATATTTTCTATATATATATATATACATCACCGCTAGAAAGAATATATTAAGAAATTCTAGAATTTTTTTCGTTCTCGTAATAAAGTTATATCCTATATTTATCAATTCCTTACACTAAATTATTTTTATAATATTAAATAAATAAAATAAATTTTTTCTATATATAAAGAGAAAAATCTTCAGATAGCCTTAAATTGAGATTAGTAAGGTTATGGCATAATCTACTATATTCCTAAATTAAATTATTATTGCGAAAATAATATTTTTATATCTTACATATATAAGTCATAAAAAAAATTTTTATCGACTCTATAATTCTTTGTAAAATTAAAAGATATCGAAAAACGAAGAATTATTCGAATAATTTCTTAATAATCGTTGAAAAATTATTCCGTAGTAAAGAAAAAAAAATTAGTTTTAAATAACAAATTAACTTTAAGAAAATCATTCGATTCAATTATCGATATTAAATAATACAAACAATAAAGAAATGAGAATAAAACAAATGAATCGATAAAGGAATAAACTTACCATTTTAGACATTTCGATTAAATTAATATTTTCCGTATAATTTTATCGCAGATAAAAGGTACCACTAATTCCAATATTTTGGAGTTTATTCAGTTTTACTTATATTTCACTAATACTCACTATACTTATGTTTCACTAATACTATACTATATAATAGATCATCGCTATTTTAAGTCGAAATTCACAGTTTTCACTTATATACTTCAGAATCAATTATTCCCCCAGATATTAATGAAAATAGGAATGATATTGTAAAAGAAAATATTTTGTTGGAAACTGGTGATGGATCATCGAATGTCTCAACTCTGAATGAAGTGGTGTCATCGACGACGATACAACCATAGAGAATAACTTTGATGACGCGAAATCCAGACGAAGAAAACGATTACGACAGATTGGCTTGTCGTGTGAGGAGATAACAACCAACACCGAATAGGCATTGGAGTGCTCCTACCCACACCAGAAACGGAAACTCCAAGAATGTTGCCGCAAGCTACAACCATGCTGTTTTCGGCCACAATTCGGCCTCTTGATTATCGTTTATAGACTTTAATACGAGAGAAAGTAGAGAAAATTCTTCTTAATGTCGTTATTCATTTATAAATAACGCTATAACAATGGCATAAAGATATATTTTATCCGAATATATTTCTATTTGCTATTGCATCAGATTGCAAAACATTTCTTTTTTTACTTTATATAATTTATATATTATTATATCTTTTTACAAATGAAATTATAAAAAATTTATCATTATTTAGAAATTAATGCAATGTTATTTATACTTTGCTTATATTTTATTACAATACAATGCTTTCCAATTAATAGTTATATTACGAGTTGTTAATAAGAAATATTATATGTTATATATATATATTATATATATATTAATCGTAAAAAGTAAAATAATTAAAAAAGTGAAAAAGATTAATGCGATCTATGACTTACATTGACTTTCAAAACAATGTTCACAGCATTAATGATGCGAACGAATGATTAATAGAAATAACATACTAATTATGCACTTTACGCGATTGCAAATGGAAAAATCTGAATATTTATCGTTACGTGTTTAGACTTTATATCAATTTTAATTATTTTGATGCAATAATGTTGTATCAAAGAATTTTTTTTCATAAATAAAAATAATAATTTTTACATTAATTATATATTAATTATATTTTATTAAAATAGATTGTACAAAATGTTATGTAATTTATTATTTTAAAATTTTTGAGAAAGGTATTGAGAAATTTTTATAGAGAATGGTTATTCTTTTGTATAATGTAAAAAAAGAACAAAAATCAAAAAATATTTATGACAATTCAATTAATATAATTATTTTACAATTAAATTTTTAATTTTCTTTATCTAGAAAATATATAAAATACAAAAATATTATTCTTTCTATTATTATAGTTTTTCATGTGATGTCAAGATGAATGTTCAATGATCCTGTATATTATGACCTTGAATATTTAAAAATATCATTTTAAGCAACACAAACATTTTCATAAAAAATTGAATTGAATTACATATAGGTGTATTCAAAGTAAATATGTTATTTATAAAAAAAAAAAAAAAAAGAAAATATTAGGAACATGTCCATAAATTTTCTCAAAATTTTGAATTTCAAATAGAAATTTTCTTCTATTTAAAAACATGTATATATAATTGTATTCGAATAAAATAATTTATTACAAAAAATTTTTCGATTGACACATTTTTGAACATATTTTTGGATTCAGGATCATTTCAAGATCACAGTATACGTGTTGTTGAACTCGACTTGACATTAGTACAATGTTATGAAGTCAAAAATAGATTGTGCTATTTAAAAAAGTCAAGGTAACAAACCTGAAAGATTATAACGATAGTTATCATATATAAAAATTCACGTTAAAATATAAGATTGAAAAAACTAATTATTAAATATAATCATACAAAACATATTAAAAGATATTTTCTCTGGAAATATTCGAAATATAATAAATTATAATTAAAAAAATATGCAATTTTTTTTCGGCACAATATTATTAAAAAAAATTTAAAAAAAGTTAAAGTTAAAAAAAACTAACAAATCGATTTATGATATGAATGAAAAAATTCATACATATTTAATGATATTAAAAAAATCAATAAATAATTTCAAATGTTTTATATTTTTTATTTTAATTCTGTCTAATTATGCAAAAAACATACGTATATAAAACGATAAAAATAAAAAATGAAAATTATAATTGATACAACATATTTTGATAAAAAATTTAAATAAAAATTTTTTATTGTTTTTTTAAAAAAATTAATTATAAAAAATTTAATTATAAAAATATCATTTAACCAGTAAATGATAAAAAAGATAACAACTTTATCAACTGATATTATTTTGATTTATCGATAAAAAGAAACTCTGTCGACAAAACAGAATTGTGAATTTTCAAACAGATAATGAATCAATAAAAATATAAGTATAATTGCAAAATATAATCGTTAAATATAATAATTTAAATAAATAATAATAAATAGAAATATATACTTTGGTAATTTCTAGTAATCAAAATGTAATAAAATTATGCAAAAAATGTAAAAAATGAAAAACGAAAAACTTCAGACAAAAAATGTGTAAATATAATTTGAGAAGGTTACTAGAACATTGCACTCAAAGAAACGGACGTTATAAAGTCCAGAATGTAGTTATTTTTGCAAAGGCTGTTGTGACTGGTTTCAATCTTGTTAACCTTGGCTGAAATCTTTTTAAAACACTTTTCCTAAACGACGAAGAATTGGAAAATAATCAGCAATTTTGTCTTTAGTCAATCTTATTTTTTTACTAACTTTTAAATTTTAAAATATAAGAATAAGTAGAATATAAAAATAAAAAAAGATAAGAAAAAATATAATTAAAATTTTAATAGAGAAATCGAAAGAAAGATAAAATTAAAATAGTACCATTGCTTTTCAATAATACTTATTCCATTTTTTCGATTTATAAGAATTTACCTATAATATATCATATAAGTTCTCATTTAATTTTTAAAGTGAAATGAAAAAAATGAAAAAAGATATGCGTATAATATTTTTTAGAAATTATTTTTAACTAATAATAATAATAATAATAAATATCCATAGAAAATTTAATAATAAAGTTAATAAATGATAATATTATTTATATATTATCATAATAAAATTATATGAATATATTTTTTTATAAAATAGATCTTATTAATACAAAAAAAAAATTCTCTAATAATATAAAATTCTATAGTTAAAAGACTTACCTATTATGAGCGTTACGATATTCATACGATCAACAACAAAATATCTTCTTAGCATATTTTAAAGGATTGAATTTTTCAATACGTAGAAAAGTATAATATTAATAATGTTTAAATAATGTTCATAACCAAAAGAAGTTAAATTAAGTACATACCTGAAACAAAAACAAAGTATGTTTTTTACATAACATAATTAAAATATATAATTTTTATATAACATAATTAAAATATATAATTTTAGGTATGTAAAACATTAATATCTTTTTTACTTTATATTATTTTCGAGTTATATTACATAATAATAGATATTAATAATTGAAAAAGGATGCTTATTATTTTTTAATATATATATATATATATATATATATATATATATATATATATATATATATATATATATATATATATATAGCGATATTTAATATTAATTTTTAATAAATTAAGCAAAAGAAAGTATATTTTTGATAAACATATCATTAAAGAAAAATAAAATTCGAATAAAAAAATATTGAAATGCATCAATGTATTAATATTGTCTAATATATGAACGAAACATATTATTTATAATTAATTGTAATTATCTACGATTTATTATATAACGTTTGTATTATATAATAGTACTAATACTATAAAGGTATTAAAACTTTATTAAATTATTCTGAGCAAACATATAATACGACAATCGATATAAAAACAAACGTTGTCGAAAGAAGAGAAAGAAATGAGTAAAATATATATTATATCCTTTTTATTATATTATACTTAAAGAAATATTTAAACGAAAAGAAAAACATAAATCGTGTAAAATTAAATAATAATGATATATCGAAAATAATAAAATATAACTTTGCCCAAAATATCCATATATAATATTAAAAATAATATTTTTCAATGAAAATTCAAGTAAAAAATATAAATATATATAATGGAGCAAAGTCTGAAACATACATCGTCATGTACAAAAACAGAAATTATTCGCGGTTGTTTTCTCTTCTTCCGCTCCATTTTATGTGTCGATTAATCGAAGTTCAATTTAGTAAATTCTAGTAAAAAGACAGATAGACACGTAAACACAATGATAAGCCTAAATCCGCGAAGACAACGCGTGCCACACACTAGTTAAACTGGGATTCGAACTGCTAACTACGTATGAGAAAAGGCATACCTTTGTTTCACAATCATACCAGGTTACCAGGGTTAACATTTGCATATATTTACTATGTTGATATATGAAAATTTATGGATTACTAGTTCCGCGAAGCAATCGATAAAACTTGACGTCTGATAAGGGATTTTAAAATCTCTTTTTTCATTCGATCAACGCTTCAAATTTCTTCAAGAAAAGGAATAAAATCATTGATCTTTGTTGACGAATATTTATTATTTATCAAATATTTCATCGAGGCAAATATGATTCATCGATCTTTTTAAATAATGGGATAACGATGGTCAATGTTCATAACATGTAGAATATATTATTTATCTTAATAAATAGTTAATGATGCAAGAATTTTACATTGTATTTCATATCTGATTTTCTACGATAAAAATAATACGTGCAACAAGAAATACGTAATGATACGTAATGTTTGATATTAATTTCGTATTCATATTGAAAATATAAAATTTTATTTCGAAAGAATTCATTTAAAACATTTGTTAAATATTATCATTCTGTTTTTTTACATATATTCACTATGCATATACATATACATATATACACATACATTTTATAATCATTAATTTATTAATTACGTAAGATATTTTCATTTCAAGTTGTTACGTGATTATTTTAAAGAAAAATTTTCTATTTTTACCTTTATTTTTTTTTTTTGTTTTTTTTAATCGATATATATACGATAAAAATGTCTCTAGTCTAAATTAAATTTATATAAAATTACATATTTCGAGATATTTTTTAAACAAAACTTATCGATAATGAGATAAATCGAGAAATATAGATTGCATTGATATTTTCGATTTTTTAAAAATCTTGGAAGATTATGATTAAATTTTCAATTTATATCGTAATTGATATCATTTATAAATATCATTCAATAAAAATTTCCCCTCTTATTTCTTTCTTAATTCTTACAAAGCTATCGATGAAATCTTATCGTACGAAGAAATATCAAAATCTCTTCGTTCTAAAAGATAAATATCATCGCCTATTTAATAGTACGCCTATTTAATAGTACGCCTATTTAATATGAACAATATCGGACTAACATCAACATACATATATACATATTCGCAATAACATATCGCTCGTTTAACAGGACAAGACAAAAACATCAACGATCAATTACTCATGCATATTAATTGATTCACGTTGATATTTATCATGTAATTCAAATAAAAATATATACTTTTATCGAAATGAATATCACTAGATATTTAGATTTAGTTTACAAAAACATTGATGAATCATCAATTAAATTATCAATTTTTCGTTGTCCATCTTGCATTATTAATATTGCATATATCATTATTAATTCGTTATCATCCCTTGATCGACAACGGGAGAAAGAAATTACGTGTAAATTAGTTTTAATTAGATATTTAATCATTTCTTTCTGTGTAAAACATCAAAAAAAAAAAAAAATGATCGATCGATTCGAATCACGCAACAAGTGATCTTAAAGAAAGATATTCACTTGTTTCTTTTGTGCGTTTTTTATCATCAAATGATACGATACGATACGATACACCGTGATTTTTTACAGGTATCGTTGATCGGGTATCAAAATAGAGAATAAGTCCTATCGATACACGAAGTTGGTAAAGTATAGATGTTTACGGAAATAAGCAAATAACGGGTGATGAAACGTTTTCTGTTCAAATAAGTAGGTTCACATATATCGTAGATATTATTTCTTTGATGTGACGAAAAAAAAAATCGACGAATAGATATTTTTCGTGTCAAATTTTGGACACACATTGTTATATTACAATAGTATTATAATAGAATTTTATTTAATCTCTGAAGATATCATGAAGATTTATTAAAATTTTAAATAATTATTTTTGTAGATTCTAGATAATATATTGTCTGTACTATATTCTTATGCTCTTGTACAATAAATTATTAATATAATTATTAATATAATGGTAAAAAATGAATAAAAAATAAATAATCATATAGAAAATTTATCAAAATGTTTAATGTCATAATCCTACTGTCATAAACACGAGAATAACAGATAAAGAAAAAATATATGTATAATAAAACAAACCATATATTAAAAATCTCTCAGAGAAGAAAAATTAAAAAGTTTCCTTATTAATATTTCCTTATCAAAAATTAAAAAAAAAAAAAATAAAAAAAATTATAGATCGAAACAAATCATTAAGTGAATCATAAATCATATAGAAATTATGACATATTATGATATAATTTTTATTATAAATGTTTCAATTATGATATAACTAATATTAAAGATAAATATTGGAAAGATATAAGAGATAAAAGATATATATATTTAAAACATATTATATATTATATATATATATATATAAAACATTTTTAAATCTATTAATGCATACATTATTAATTTCTAAACTTTTTCTAAATTTTATTTTGACGTAACTTTTGTCTATAAGTGTACATTAAGAGACTTTACTACTACTAAAGAACACTCAGAACTTAATATATTCGCGTGTAAATCACGTCACAAATACTGTGATTTTAGCTATTGGTCAGTGAACGTTAATCAACTAACATAAGTATGATACGATGTTCAAGAACGAATGTACATCGCTGTCATTTAATTGCATTTTTATGAAAATGTATTGTACTCGTCAATTTTTATCTGAAAAATTATTTTTTAGATTTACATTTATATCAATACGAATAATTTTGCATTATAATAAATAAATAAATATTTAAAATAATTTCTATAACGTAATATCGATCGAAATATTAAACTGGTATTAGAAAAGTACAAAAAATTGGAAAAATATTATAAAAATTCGAAAAATTATATTATAAATAAAAAAAAAAGAATGAAAGAAACCATTAAAGCGATGTAATTAATTCTTTCATTAATATTTTATTTTTAGATAAAAATTTAAAATTTATTTAAAAGCGTGATTGACTCAAATGCGTTGCAAAAATTGGAAAAAATAAAATATAGAAACTGATTGAAAAAAATAGTAAGAATAATAAGATTTGAAAGTTTTTATAGTGGCAAAAGGCAATGAATATCGACGTGATAAAGTAGTAATCTGTTAAATTGATTAATTGAAAGAAAATATAATTAATATGATTAATACGAATAAATGACGTAAAATTGAAATCTGCTTACGAAATTCATATTTATAAGAGATATATTACAAATATGTTTGCTATTTATCTGATTTCTCTTTTGCTCCACATATATGTATATGTAGAGTAAAAAGTAAGCACGTGCTAATACAGCTCGAGATGCAGCGCAATAGAGAAAACATAAGTAGATGCGGCAAGATGCCAATTATAAATGTACGACAAAAAGAAAGGAGGATTATTTGGAAATAATAAAGTAATAAATATATTTTAATTAAATGATACAGTAATTCTTTTTACTAACGATAAATCCTTAAAAAATTGCATGCAAAATTTATGTGTTTCAATTGGATATGTACAATTTTTCCTTTAATTTTTAACGAAACGAGGACGCATCTGGCATCTTTCGTTTCTTTTTTTACGAAGTCGACCAGAAACGCGTTTATATTCGCGTATTTCCACACAATTATTTTTGCAATCGAGGCCGTTGTACGAGAATTCACAGGAAATTTTGATGATGCAGTGCCATACGATAAAAAGAGCGATCAGATGCATATGCTTACTAAGATATTTATAATTCATGATCAAAAATCAAATTCACGGATCGAAGAAAACTGAACTGAACTGAACTGAACTGTTTAAGATATGATTAATTACTCTGTATTTGTAATGGATGAAAAATATTTCAACGAAACAAAGAGTTCCAATTCGACTGGAATTCGAATTTGTGATATTTTCAGAATTGTAATGTCACTGACCAATCGCTTTAATTAAACGGTGACTTTTATATTGATCAATATCTTATTCAACTTTTTTTATATGCATTTTAAAAACAGTACAATTATTATAAATATCGATAATTTTGTTTTGAACGTATTAATTTTTGTTTCTTCTTAATTAATTGATTAATGAAATATGCAATATAATACAAAATAGTGTTAATGCAATATAATATTAAATTTTTGACAATATTATTTTGACAAATAATAAAATAATATGTATCTATTCTAAAATTTTTTATAGCTAGTAGGTTCTATATAAAATTTTCATTTTCTATATTAAATTTTCATTAGTTGATAATATTCTTTTTAAGCAGATTATATAACACTGAATAATAATATGCAAATGATATGATATATAGTGAATTAATCAAATCGCTTGAGACGCTTAAAATGATATTTAAAAGCAAAATAAAGTGTCAGAAAAAAGTCTGAATATGACACAATATGATTTTATATTATACCATATTCGTGTACTTCAGTAAGGAATATTTAATTTATTTATGTAATTCATAAATATAATTCATATCATTTTCATTTCTATCCATATAATATTTATTCTTTTATACTGTGCTAAATCTTTTAGATTTCTTAGTTTTCAAATCATTGTTCTTATGATATACATATCAATTTTGCTTATATACTTTTATAAACTATATAAATGTTATAAAATATCCTAAAAGCATCTATTGCGTCTAAATACACAATTAAAACATAGAAACACAATTGATTAACCTAGTTAACTGATATGGGTAACCTGGATATCCAAGGATATCTAAGAAAACGGTATAAATGCTACTTATGTAGAATTGATAAAAAGATCGTAAAATATATCACTACCTGTACATATAACGAAAATAAACTCGCTTAATTTCTACATTTTAAATATATTTAGTACTAACGATATATATATATTTAGAAAATTTACCAATATCAAACATAACATTATAAAATATTCTAAGTATCAAATTTTGTTTTATTCGTTTAAAATTTAAAATATTTTCCTGGTTTCATAAATCATATCTATTTCAATTCATTAGAAATATAAACAATGTAAAATATTATCAACTTATTATTATTAAAATATCAAAGAATCAAACAATTTCAACTGAATATAACTTATGAATAGTTTTTTTTAAAAAAATAGAAATTTTATTTCTATTTCTATGTATATTTCTAAAAAAAAAGAAATGCATTATTATATACAGTATTATA
>NW_006263987.1:391765-395213 GCF_000469605.1 Apis dorsata
TTTAGTTAAATTAAAAAAAGAAAAAATTACTTGATTGATTCAAAAAATATTTTATATATGTTAAGAAAAAATTATATATATTTATAGTAATTACGAGTAGAAATTATCATAATAAATGAATGTTTTTTTATTTTAAAATAAAAAATAAATTAAAGATATTGTTTTGTAAATATTGAATTCTAATATCTAATATCTATAATACAAAAAGAAATATTAAATTTTGATTGATATGATTAAAAATGATGAAAAATTTTTAATCACGAGGATTCAAGGATATATTCGTGATAATGTATTTTTGACAATAGGTTCATTGATGCGATATGATGATATTTTTTAAATCAAATTTTGTTTTTTTTATTATTTATTATTATGATAAAAAATATTATCATATTATCAATGAAAAATAATTTTTATACATAAAAGGATAAACAATACATTAAATATTTTTATTATATTGAATATAATTTATATATTTTGAAAGTTTCACAGTTTTTTAATAATTCTTATTTGTATTTCATATCTAATATTCCATATTTAAAAGAAAATTAAGAATTTTCACATCAAATTACAATATTTTGATATTAAAATTATGTTATAAAAAAAAAATGTAATACATATAATATATTGTATATTTGTATATGTTGTATATTTATCTATATCTATAGATTTATTTTTTTAATTTTGAAATTTTAAATATAATTATACGCTAAAATATTATTGATAAAATATGTGAAAATTATTTAATAATATTTATACTTATATTTTTTAATATATAAATTAAATGTAATATTAAAAACAAGAATAAGCCAATGATTAAATTAAAGTTAATGTACAAAATTTAACGGACATAAAAAAGCATAAGAAAAAAATACCTCTTGAGTAAGTTCTGCCGTATTAGTTGGTTCGTCTGGATTTTGCGAAGAATTTGATGAATCAGGTGATGTCATATTCCTAGTTGGATCTGTGGAAAGTGATATACTAGGTCCTGCTATAGCGATATCTCTTGTAGATTCTTCAACATTTAACAAATATGCATGGATATCATTTAAACCAGAATTTATTCTATTATATCTTCCTAATGAATTCAAGTCTTCGAATAAATCTCTCTCATAATTTAAAAGCATAGAATCTAAGTTTTTAGGATGAACAAAGATAGGACGATGAACTATTGTATGAACATCAGTATGCCATCTTGAACCATTATTTAGATCTAAAGAACCTACACCTATGGTTTGAATATCCAAACCAAGGTAGGATTCAGGATCTATTCTTAATAAAGAAAGTAGCAATGTTAATTGGAATAGTTCTTCATGATACAATTTCTTTATACACAACATTATGCTCTTTTTGTTTTAATCACTTTCAATCGACAAATTTATTTACAAATCAAATTAATTTAGTTTATTATCACTGTGATTTGATATGTTCAATTCGTAGAATAAATAAGATTTTAAGAGACAAATGTTCATATTGAATTATTATTTTGTCGATGCTTTAAATCAGTCCAAATATATTCAATAACATTTCCACAACTGTTCATGTTTTAACATATCAAATATAAATAATGTTATTTGCACAATTTTATAGAAGACAAATTCAAAACAGAGTTTTTAATTATTACTAGAGTTATCGAACATCACTTTTTAAACTTGTTTCTTTCTTTCTATATAAATGATATAAAATTTAAATTAAGTAGTTAAAAAAGATATTTTTTTATATTCTTGCTGGAGCAACTTATTCGACAGACTGTCAGAATGAAAATAAAGATTTGGATCTCTTTAAACAAGTATAGGTCAGTTACACGAACACAAAAATAACCTCAAAACACACACTATAACGTCAAACTTCAGTACACGTCGCGCACATCCTACGCATGCCTTGGATTTTGTTTGACAATTCAAGGCGATATTTTTTTTATCAATATTAACACTTTCTTTACACTGACACGTCACGGCAGTTAGAGTAAAAAATAAAAATTTAATTTAATAGTAGAAACTGACAGATCTATGAACAATAGATTTAAAATTATTTTAAATTTTAATTTTTATTAAATATTCGAGGCCTGCGACAAGCGCCAAGTACCTCCTTTCTTAAATCATGTTGCTTTGATGATATTGTAATTCTAACAATGATAACGTTATACTAATGCAATACAATGCATTTCACAGAGAAAAGAACTAGCACACCTTCCTGGGAGAGATCGTTCGCGATATGTGACTCAGCATTCACTCCGGCAACGTCGTTTCTCAGGGCTGCATAAAGTGCATGATTCTCCCTAATCAAAAATAATAGACAACTAATCCTTTTTATTTTTAAATTCGTTTAATTATAATAGAATAAATAATTATTTCTAATATATTAAATTTTTTATTCTTATTTATATAAAATGAATCGTCATTTGTTCAATATAGATATTTAAAAATTTTAAAACAATATATAAAAATAATAATTTATATACGCACAATAAAAGAAAAATGTATTTCTACATTTTAATTTAATTAACTATAATAATTAAATTAAAATTAAAAGAAATATAAATACAATATATATATACATATATAATATACATATATATATATATATATATATACAGATATTTAGATTTTTTAAACGCATTGTTAATAAAATGTTTATCCATTTATATAACAGTACATATATAATATTCTAATTCATTGTATTTTCACTAGATTTTTAATGATGTAGAAGTTTATACTGATTGCGTAATGATTTATATTTATATTTATATAAATTCATTAATTTTTTTATTATTATTTTTATTCCACCGAAATGCGTAGAATTTATAGATAAGATAATTTTTTTTTTCTTGTTTCATGATTAAAAATATTGAATTTTATATATATATATGTGTGTGTGTGTGTGTGTGTGTGTGTGCGTGTACATTTAATTATTTTTTATCAATTAAGTTTATTTTTATTTGATTATAATATAATTTTATATTTTATCAATATATAATTAAAAATCGTTTAAATTGCAAATTAAATTTAGAAATAAAATGATTTTTCTCTTGATAATTCGATCAATCATGTAAAATTTTTTTTATAGATAATATTTCTTAATAATAAACATATAAAATATAAAGAAAATTTGTTTATATAGTCACACAATTTTTAGCACTTCATACATACTAATATTTAAAATTTGTTAAAAATAAAGAACAAAAAAAAGATAAATTAATGTATATAAGTACATGCAACTGTGACAATCACTATGAAATCAAACTAAAATAAAGGAACTTCATTTATGATTATGTTGGTACACTGTGCGTAGTTGCCATATTCAAACTATTAATATAAGTAAGTATATGAGTAATCAAGTAAATACGTGACATGTATAAAACAATTATATATATATATACGAGAAAATGAATATATATGTATACATATATATAATTTTATTATATATATATAATATATATATTATATATATA
>NW_006263988.1:0-242 GCF_000469605.1 Apis dorsata
ATATAAATATATTTATCAATATACAAATCATATTATATTATCTATATACAAATCAAAAATAGGATGAATAAAAGAAAAGGAAAAAAAATAAAAAAATAAATTAAAAAAAAATATATTCAAAGGCAAATAATTTATTAATATGATAGTTTGTCATTAAAAAAATATCATTTGATATAAAAAGATGCTTAAAAATATTCTTTTCTATAATTAATAAAATTTAATATTTTTAAAGAATATTGATT
>NW_006263988.1:254-946 GCF_000469605.1 Apis dorsata
AATATATCATTTTTAATTCTAATAAAAAAAATATTATGAATCAACGAATATTTTAATCTTCTGGTAGCCATATATCTGATGTACAATCACCTCCTGGATAACTAAAAAAAAATTATAATTATTATTTTGAAATTATATATATAAAATAATTAAATAATTAAATAATATAATAAAATTCAAACCGCATTTCATGTGCAAGTAAAATGTCATCTTTTTCTATGCCGAAATCTACCAAAAATTCGTCATCGAGTTTTAAACCTCCATTTTGAATATCAATGTCCAACTTAACCATGGTTGAACCATTTCTAATAAATAATAAATTATATGTTATACATTTACATTATACATTATACATTATATAGCAGAGATGAACAAAATTTTAACGGTTGAAGTTAAGAATAAAGTTACTTTAATAATTTATTATTCCAAAGCATTGAATAAATGACGAGGTTATAAAGTAGATCAAATATAATAATTATGAATAAATGTTATGCATTTTATAAATTTATTAAATAAAATTATTATTTAAAGTAACTTTATTCGAAATTTTAATTATTTTTACTTATATATATTATATATATATCTATTTATAATATTATATATATTATATATATTATATATATATAAATTATAATTATTTCTTTGTAAATGTATTAAATAAAATTATTATTTAAAATAACTTTATTCAAAAT